>NC_084553.2:37183450-37473450 GCF_033978685.3 Nerophis lumbriciformis | reverse complement strand
AGCGGTGCACGCACACGCGCACACACACACACACACACACACACACACACACACACACACACACACACACACACACACACACACACACACACACACACACACACACACACACACACACACAGTCAATTGTCTCCTGATGGTGGTGATGTCAAGTTGTGGCCTTCAGTGACATTAATGAAGGATTATTTTCTCGTTTTGTGTGTGTGTGTGTGTGTGTGGTAATTAGACCAGTAGTGCAACAAATCCAATTCTATCCAGTCAGCAATTCCGATGTCTATCAAATATGTCTGCTACTAACAGAGTCAGTGAGCCCAAAATGGATCAGTGGCCAGTGAGCAAAGACGAACAAGTAAAACTCGCAACTGCATTTAAAGTTGCAGAACTAAAATACAATCCAAATGCTCAGAGCCATGGCAAGCAGAATCATGACGAATGTACTGGACTTTGGTTTTTGGTATTTTCTTTGGTCAAACTGCACATTGTGCTACTTGTGGGGTTTAACTTGGCTTTGTGTTATACTTTCTATGAAATAATACAAAATCATAACTTTTTTTTTTGCGATTTTGCAATGTTTCAATTTCACCAATTCACGCAAATTCAACCAATTCTTTTTTTTTTTTCAATCCCCGCAATTTCCCTGCACATTCTGGCCAATCATCTACATTTTTGCCAATCCAACTTGTCCCAGCAGCACTCAAACACAACGCAGCTGTCTAACCAATCAAGTGTCTCACTGCATTGCCCCTTGTCGTTACTTGTTTGTATACATTGATAGCCATTTAATCGTACGCTCATTTATTACTTATCATTCACTCATTTACCAACAAAAATCACCTTAATGCTAAATCATTATTTATTAATATGTCTTTATATGTAGATTTAGACTTAGACGAACTTTATTGATCCACAAGGGAAATTGTTCCACACAGTAGCTCAGTTTCAAAGGATGCAAAGGGTAAGGATGGAAAGGATAATTCAGGTATTTGGTAGACTAAAACTGAAACCATAGTAGCAATATAAAATATAACATATGTAATATTTACATATTGTATATACAGTATATAATATATACTGTTATATGATATTACTATATTCTATTTGTATATAATATATACAATATATAACAAATCCCAATTACCATGTACAATATTACAATATATGTAACAGCTGCAGCATAAAATAGAGAGTAAATCCCGCAGAAAATATACATAAAAAACAAAGAGAGGTAGCTAACATAGAAGCGGTCAGGTAATAGACAGATGTCATCTATTGCTGTATGGCGAGTGATTATACAGCTGGATGGAGTGCGGAATGAAGGAGTTCTTGAATCGAACACTGTGGGAACGAAGCTCAAGGAGCGTGTTGGAGTATGAGCTCTGCTGTCCCTCAATTGTCTGGTGGAGTGGGTGGGCAGGTTTGTCCATGATGGCGAGCAGTTTGTCCAATGTCCTCCTGTCCCTCACTGACACAAGCGCCTCTAACTGTGTGCAAATACAAACCCTGTTTCCATATGAGTTGGGAAATTGTGTTAGATGCAAATATAAACGGAATACAATGATTTGCAAATCATTTTCAACCCATATTCAGTTGAATATGCTACAAAGACAACATATTTGATGTTCAAACTGATAAACCATTTTTTTTGTGCAAATAATCATTACATTTATAATTTGATGCCAGCAACACGTGACAAAGAAGTTGTGAAATGTGGCAATAAATACTGATAAAGTTGAGGAATGCTCATCAAACACTTATTTGGAACAGGCAAATTGGGAACAGGTGGGTGCCATGATTGAGTATAAAAGTAGATTCCATGAAATGCTCAGTCATTCACAAACAAGGATGGGGCGAGGGTCACCACTTTGTCAACAAATGCGTGAGCAAATTGTTGAACAGTTTAAGAAAAAACTTTCTCAACCAGCTATTGTAAGGAATTTAGAGATTTCACCATCTACGGTCCGTAATATCATCAAAGGGTTCAGAGAATCTGGAGAAATCACTGCACGTAAGCAGCTAAGCCCGTGACCTTCGATCCCTCAGGCTGTTCTGCATCAACAAGCGACATCAGTGTGTAAAGGATATCACCACATGGGCTCAGGAACACTTCAGAAACCCACTGTCAGTAACTACAGTTGGTCGCTACATCTGTAAGTGCAAGTTAAAACTCTCCTATGCAAGGCGAAAACCGTTTAATAACAAGACCCAGAAACGCTGTCGGCTTCGCTGGGCCTGAGCTCATTTAAGATTGACTGATACAAAGTGGAAAAGTGTTCTGTGGTCTGACGAGTCCACATTTCAAATTGTTTTTAGAAACTATGGATGACCAAAGAGGAAAAGAACCATTCGGATTGTTATAGGCGCAAAGTTGAAAAGCCAGCATCTGTGATGGTATGGGGGTGTATTAGTGCCCAAGACATGGGTAACTTACACATTTGTGAAGGCGCCATTAATGCTGAAAGGTACATACAGGTTTTGGAGCAACATATGTTGCCATCCAAGCAACGTTACCATGGACGCCCCTGCTTATTTCAGCAAGACAATGCCAAGCCATGTGTTACATCAACGTGGCTTCATAATAAAAGAGTGCGGGTACTAGACTGGCCTGCCTGTAGTCCAGACCTGTCTCCCGTTGAAAATGTGTGGCACATTATGAAGCCTAAAATACCACAACGGAGACCCCCGGACTGTTGAACAACTTAAGCTGTACATCAAGCAAGAATGGGAAATAATTCCACCTGAGAAGCTTAAAAAATGTGTCTCCTCAGTTCCCAAACGTTTACTGAGTGTTGTTAAAAGGAAAGGCCATGTAACACAGTGGTGAACATGCCCTTTCCCAACTACTTTGGCACGTGTTGCACCCATGAAATTCTAAGTTAATTATTATTTGCAAAAAAAAAAAATAAAGTTTATGAGTTTGAACACCAAATATCTTGTCTTTGTAGTGCATTTAATTGAATATGGGTTGAAAAGGATTTGCAAATCATTGTATTCCGTTTATATTTACATCTAACACAATTTCCCAACTCATATGAAACGGGGTTTGTAGTTTGGCCAGCTTTCCGAATCAGTTTGTCAATCAGGTTTAAGTCCCGTTTGCTGGTGCTGCTCCCCCAACAAACCACTGCAAAGTACAGGGCACTGGCCACAACAGACTGAAAAAATATCTCCAAAAGCTTGCTGCACACATTAAAGGACACAAGCTTCCTCGGGAAGAAGAGTCTGCTTATGCCCTTAGTCCACAGGGGAAAACAGCGGAAGACTCACCAAGGGCAAAACTCAGGAGGGCACTGAGGGAGGACAAACAAGGACGTTAGGTACGGAGGGATGACGCAGAGAGAAAACAGAGAGTATCAAGCTAGAGTAGGCTTATGGTCCACCATTGAGAACTAAGTTCCCGCCAGGATCCTTGGGTCCACTAGTCCTTTATTCAGCTCCCTCTCATCAGGTCCAGGTGCGCAGATTGCAGATTGTCTCCGGCTGCGGCGTCTGCGCGGCAAACGCGGGGGCGTGTCCTGTGGAGCTCACAGCGGAGCCTCTAGGTGCTCCCGCAGAGGAGGGAGAAGCAGACTGTGCGTGCGTCGTAACACCTAAACCATCGGAAATTACGGTGAAACTTTTTGAAAATGCTGCCTTGAAATCAGGCATTTAATCGCAGCGATCAGAAAAAATCCCACAAAAATCTTGGTTTGTTTAGGAAATTAGAGCAAAATATGAGAAGATCATGTTTTGAAAATCACCTAAATACTACTAAAGTACAGCATGTAACCAATAAAAAAATACTGTCTTTCGAATCCACTAACCAAAGATAAAGATGTTTTGGTGCAACAGTCTTACTGCTTTGCGTGCAGAGTTGTGAGCTAAACTTGTTTACTGAAAGAAAAGATGAGTGCTGCTGACAAACAGAAGTGACAGAAACAGTTTCAGGTGAAATTCCACAGGAAATCACTGATGTAGGACATGTGAGTGTGTGTTGTCACTCTCTGTTTGCCATTCTATCACCGCGCTTTGCTGCATATAAACAGGAATATTCCTCAAGGAGTACATACTGTACACGTGCAGTTTCAAATATATCATTTTGATGCAAGCCAACGGTCTGTCTTGTTAATGATCAATCGAATTAAATATTTGAATGAGGTGTGAGCATGTTCCTCTTCTTCTTATGTGCATGCTTTTATATGACAATGTGGATGGAGGGCACGAAAGTGTTTGGAGAGCGTGAATGTCCAGATAGGATTGCCATCTGAGGCCAGGAGAAACTACTCTACTACTACACTTCACTTCCACTGGTGCCTCTTGTCTGCACACTTCATGATGACAGTGTTCGCTTGTTAAACTGTATTTCTCCTCACTCGGTGAAAGAGGCCGACTGGGACAGACAGAAAGGAAGAGCAATTAGCATGGAGGAAAAAAGAAAAGTCAAAACTTTTTTTTTTTACCCCAAATGCAACACGTTTCAAGCAGAAGTGGAGGAATTCAGCGAGGCATTGTCTAGAAATACCTGCAAAGTCACTTTGACGGAAATTACTGTTGGCAATATTAATGAGTGTGGAAGCTTCAGCCAGGCAGTGAAGTGACGAGGATTTATCCCGACTTCAATCTGGAAGGTTCAAGAGGTCAGCAATCAAGTGCGCCACTGCAAACGTCGCCACTATTTTAAATGCGACCCAGTGCACCCGCGACTTCAATAATTCAACCCCACGAGCGTCTGCAAGGAGCTCGGAGTGACAACATGCTACAGACAAAGAGAAAAGTTTTGGTTTTGTAGTTAAGGGAAAACATCAGGTAAGGTTATGAATGATGGTAATTAAAAGTCTGATGTTTCTCTGTACATCAAGGCACAGTATCCCTCCAGAGGAAGCATTGGATTCAACCAAACATTATTACATTTGCATGGAGCACGTTAATATTAATGTCCACATTGCTGTCAGCTTTTCAGTATGCAGACAGACAGGGAGTGGGTGGGAGGTCAAGTTCTGCATTTCGCAGGAACCGATGCAAATAATCCAGACTGAAAACATAAACAGATGTATTGGCAATGTATTGTAATGTAAATTTTGGTCAATCAATTTGTCTGTAGCTCTAATTGTTTTTAAACCTAATTTGTTTTGCTAGCAAATGCAATTATCTCTGGAAAACAGATACAGTATGTGAATGGATACAAATGACTGACACCAATAATCAGTGTTTCCTTTGTCAATTTTAAGCAGTAAGTACACCTTAACAAACACTAGGGATGCCATGACACTTTCAGTAAGCCCTATTCCACTGCATATCAAGTACTCCGTTGAACACCACTTTGCTTGCTATTGACACTTGTCCAATGGAAACATCTTCAATGCCGAACCACTGTAATATTTAAAGATAAGCAGCTTTTAATGACAAAAAGAAACACACATGCTAACATTAGTTTACCGTGTTGCTTTCCCTTTGCACTCTATATATATATATATATATATATATATATATATAATGTATGTGTGTGTATGTATATGTGTGTATATATATATATATATATGTATGTGTGTGTGTATGTATATGTGTGTATATATTTATATATATATATATATATATATATATATATATATATATATATATATATATATATATATATATATATATATATATATATATATATATATATATATATATATAATGTATGTGTGTGTATGTATATGTGTGTATATATTTATATATATATGTATATATATATATATATATATATATATATATATATATATATATGTGTGTGTGTGTGTGTGTGTGTGTATGTATATGTAGATATACAGTATAAATATATATATATATATATATATATATATATATATATATATATGTGTGTGTGTGTGTGTGTGTGTGTGTGTATGTATATGTAGATATACAGTATAAATATATATATATATATATATATATATATACAAATGTGTGTGTGTGTGTGTGTATGTATGTATACGTGTATATGTGTGTATGTATATGTGGATATACAGTATATATACTGTATATATATATATATATATATATATATATATATATATATATATATATATATATATATATATATATATATATATATATATATATATATATATATATCAATATGTGTATGTATATATATATATATATATATATATATATATCAATATGTGTATATATAATGTGTGTATGTATATATCTACAGTATATATATGTGTGTGTATATATATAGTATATATGTATATATATATATATATAGTATATATTTTTATATATATATATATATATATATATATATATATATATATATATATATATATATATATGTGTATATATATTGTATATGTGTATACATGTATGTGTGTATACATACATATATGTGTATATACAGTATATTGTATGTATGTATATGTGTATATACAAAACCCAAAACCAGTGAAGTTGGCATGTTGTGTAAATCATAATTAAAAACAGAATACAATGATTTGCAAATCCTTTTCGACCTATATTCAATTGAATTGACTGCAAAGACAAGATACTTACGTTCAAACTGAAAAACAAATATTAACTCATTTGGAATTTGATGCCTGCAACGTTTCAAAAAAGCTGGTACAAGTGGCAAAAAAGACTGAGAAAGTTGAGGAATGCTCATCAAACACTTATTTGTAACATCCCACAGGTGAATAGGCTAATTGGGAACAAGTGGGTGCCATGATTGGGTATAAAAGCAGCTTCCATGAAATGCTCAGTCATTCACATACAAGGATGGGGTGAGGGTCACCACTTTGTGAACAAATGTGTGAGCAAATTGTCCAACAGTATACATTTCTTAACGAGCTATTGCAAGGAATTTACGGATTTCACCATCTACAGTCCCTAAAATCATCAAAAGGTTCAGAGAATCTGGAGAAATCACTGCACCTCAGCGATGATATTACGGACCTTCGATCCCTCAGGCGGTACTATATCAAAAAAGCGACATCAGTGTGTAAAGGATATCACCACATGTGCTCAGGAACACTTTACAAAACCACTGTCAGTAACTACAGTACTACTACTACTCTATTATGCAAAGCGAAAGCCATTTATCAACAACACCCACATACGCGGCCGGCTTTGCTTGGCCCGAGTTCATCTAAGATGGACTGATGCAAAGTGGAAAAGTGTTCTGTGGTCTGACGTGTCCACATTTCAAATTGTTTTTGGAAACTGTGGACGTTGTGTCCTCCGGAACAAAGAGGAAAAGAACCATCCGGATTGCTATAGGCGCAAAGTTGAAAAGCCAGCATCTGTGATGGTATGGGGGTGTATTAGTGGCCAAGGCATGGGTAACTTACACATCTGTGAAGGCGCCATTAATGCTGAATGGTACATACAGGGTTTGGAGCAACATATGTTGCCATCCCAGCATCGTTATCAGGGACGCCCCTGCTTATTTCAGCAAGACAATGCCAAGCCACGTGTTACAAAAGTGTGGCTTCATAGTAAAAGAGTGCGGGTACTAGACTGGCCTGCCTGTAGTTCAGACCTGTCACCCATGGAAAATGTGTGGCACAATATGAAGCGTAAAATACCACAACAGAGACCCCGGACTGTTGAACAACTTAAGCTGTACATCAAGCAAGAATGAGAAAGAATTCCACCTGAAAAGCTTCAAAAATTGGTCTCCTCAGTTTACCGAGTGTTGTTAAAAGGACAAGTCATGTAACACAGTGGTAAAATTGCCGCTGTGCCAACTTTTTTGCAATGTGTTGCTGCCATTAAATTCTAAGTTAATGATTATTTGCAAAAAAAAAAAGTGTCTTTCAGTTCGAACATTAAATATCTTGTCTTTGCAGTCTATTCAATTGAATATAAGTTGAAAAGTATTATTTGATATTCTATTTTTATTTACGAATTACACAACGTGCCAACTTCACAGGTTTTGTATATTATATATATATATATATATATATATATATATATATATATATATATATATATATATATATATATACTGTATATGGGTATGTGTGTGTATATATATATATATATATATATATATATATATATATATATATATATATATATATATATATATATATATATACATTTCGAATTAAGAAGTGCAATTTACGCATAGTTCCAGTATACTCTCTTTCAACACTACTCTCTGCCTGGGCTTCTGTATAGATCAAAATGTTGTTTTCTTTTATGTATTTCTGTCATAAAAGTTAAGATAAAATAAATGTTGCTGTCGAACTTCTATAATTAAATAATGTTTAAATCAAAGGTTGCTTGAATCAAATTAGGAATGTTTGACACTACCTACACCTCCTTGAAAAATGCAAAATTGTTCATTCCTTCTGGTAGCGACAAACACATCATGATGTCATCTGAGCTCACCTTTGTGCATTCACACAGCATCCACATTTGGGAACCAGGATAATGTAATAGAGAAATGTAGCGTCAGAATTAACGCCTGTCCGACCACCCACTGGCAGAAATGTAGATCGGCGGCTATGTTTGACAGCATTGGACAAAGTTATGTATAATCTTTACTTTTGCATTTCAGTCACCTAACTTTGGCGCAATCAAGGACCCTTGATTAAAGTTCGAAACAGAGCCATCACTATTTAAAAAAAACAAAACAAGAGAGGCTTTACCCCCAGTTGATGCATTAATAATAATTGAATAGTAATTATTATATTAACAATAATGCACTCAGTCTCCTGATGAATGCAACTCACCTTACTGTGACAATCAATACCAAGACTTTGATTTATTGATTGAAACTTGTATTAGTAGATTGCACAGTACAGTACATATTCCGTATAATTGACCACTAAATGGTAACACCTGAATAAGTTGTTCAACTTGTTTAAGTCGGGGTCCACGTTAATCAATTCATGGTAACACTATTTCGAGATGGAAACCAAGTTCACAACCTGACAGTTATAACAAACAAGATGAGGTCACAGAGTTTTTCAGGGTATATGTTGTGAAACGTTTTCATTAACTGTGACCTGCATAGAAACAGGAGAAGACAAGAGGAAAAGAACAGAATTAACCTTCAGATGATGTCATTAAATTACTGGTTGTCCTCACAATGTCGCCAGACATCATTAATCACAATCATGTTAAAAGAAAGTAACCCACATTTCACAGTTCAGTTCAGTTGGTATCTTGTTCAGATTTTCTGAGACATTATTTGCGAGCTCAACATTGGTATAACATCTCTCTTCAATTTAAAGATTGCTTTACATTTTTCTTTCTTTCTGGAGTCCTTCAGTGGACGGATAACTGTCTGAATTAAGATGGGCTCATTCTTTTGAACCTGGTTAAATAACTGTTAACACATCTATACATATACAGTAGTATTATAAAGGTGGTACACACTGCAGTAGGTCGCATTCTACTGTACTATGTATGATTTCTTAATTGCTGCCACTGCTGTCGCTGAATTTCAACAGAAAAATAAAACAAAAAGTCAAGCACATAAAACCGTGTTTAAATGTATTAACTGTATAAAGTAAGCAACTTGAGCTTTAAAGTGCGGGCATTGTCAAAAAATGCAAAATCAACTACAGATGTGACATTTGTGAACGAGACAAATCTTTCGAATTGATCTTTCAAGTGAACGATGAGAACCAATTCACAGTTGTATTTTGTTCGTTTGAGAGCCGTTCTTTATGCAAATTGCCCATTGTGCCTTTTTAGAATGACAATCAGAATCAAGAGCTTTATTGGCTGTATTTATTGAAGTATTAATGACATCACCGAGTTAGAATCGTCCCAGAAGGCTGTATTCACGTGAAAGCTGTCATGCATACATTTTAATATGTTAAACAAACTTTTTTCTTATTACTGCCATGAGGGATTGTGTCCTTCAAGCAAACAAGTTACTTAAAAAAAAGTAAATAGAAGAACGAGCCAGTCTTTTGAATGGCTCTTTTAAAGGAACGGCTGCTAGATATCCGGCTCTCTTCAAACAGCCATAAATCACATCTCTGAAGTCAACAAACTACAGAACTTGCTCCCAAAAACGCGTTACATTTTGGCGTGATTTAAAAGTGGTTAAGGTTAGAGCACAGTCATTTAATAACAACATTAATTAATTAATGAAATAAAAAAGATGTACTTCTTTGTATTAAAATGTATTTTCTTTGTAGAACAACACTATACAAAAATACATAAAACACATATTGTAAATAGCTTCAAATGCAACCTCTTCAAACTTTCATCATTAAAGTACATCACATAAAAAACACCTAACATTATAATTGCACAGTTTATCTTCAGGAGTAGCATTACTGCCACTGTATTATGTAATTAGAGTGATGGTGGGCTTGGTTATGTTTCATTTTTCCCTTTATTGCTTCCATTTTGACATTTCTTTTTGCAGTTTTTTTCCATTATGTAATTAGAGTGATTGTGGCCTTGGTTTTGTTGCATTTCTCCCTTTATTGCTTCCACTTAAACATTTCTTTTTTTGCAACGTTATCTCCCAGCTGTTCGTTCCAATTCCTCCCCCTTTAGTGACATCTATTTCTGTCTGATGTGTCACTCAGTCTGGATTTTAGCAAAAGCATGTTCTGTTCAGTTCAGTTCAGTTTCAGTTTATTTTGAACATGCATACGATACAATGTAATGCATCACATATTCCCAGTTGTTTTATTACAGCACATCCAAAAATGAGTAGAAAGAAGCAGATCTTATTTAGTCCTACCCCTTTTCATATCATAGCAGTTTTATCCCATTTCTTTGTTCTCTGGTTGTAACAGAACAGTGAATAAATAAATGATAAACACATAATATACCATAGTAAGTAAACAAATATTAAATACATAAATAATCATTATCTAAAAAAAATAATATGTTTAGCGTAATTGTTCTTCTTTGTACTTTGTAAACACTTGTAGTCTCTTAAACTGAATCATATTAATGCTTTGTTTGATTTCTTTGCTTAATCCATTCCATAATTTAATCCCACATATGCTAAAGGTTTTAAGTGTTGTACGTGCATACAAATGTTTTAAATTAGATTTTCCTCAAAGGTTATATTTCTCCTCTTTTTTGAGAATAATTGTTGAACATTCTTGGGTAGCAGGTTATGGTGTGCTTTGTACATAACTCTAGCTGTTTCCAAATGCACCAAATCGTTGACTTTGTAATTAAATTAAATAAAGGGTTTATATATTCTCCATATCCAACAATATGTATTTTTCTAATTGATCTTTTTTGTAACACTGTTAGTGAATGAAGCGCACATTTGTAGTTGTTTCCCAATATTTCTACACAATAACTCAGATATGGTAACACTAGTGAGTAGTAGAGAATATGAAGTGATTTTTGGTCCAGAACATGTTTATTCATTATTCACGTGTTTCTTACTACATTATGTTGTATATTTTTTACATGAGGTTTCCAGTTCATTTTATCATCTATTATTACACACAAAAATTTGTTTTATTTTACCCTTTCAATATCTACTCTGTCTATTTGTAATTGTTTGACTTTCCCTTCTACTGTTACCGAATAGCATTAGTTCAGTTTTACTGAGGTTTAAGGATAGTCTGTTTTTGTCAAACCAACTTTTTAATTTGTTAATTTCTTCTGTTATTATTTGTATTAGCTTCTGTGTGTTCTCTCCTGAACAAAACACAGTTGTGTCATCTGCAAATAATACTAACTTTAAGTGCTTTGTAACTTTACAAATGTTGTTTATATAAAGATTGAACAATTTTGGAATAAGTATTGATCCCTGAGATACGCCACAAGATACTTTCAGGTCTGTAGAAGTCTGTTCGCCTACCTTCACGTATTGCTTGCCGTTGGTTAAGTAGCTTCTAACCCAGTTCAAGACCAACCCTCTGATTCCATACCTTTCTAATTTGTTTATTAAGATATTATGATTGATTGTTTCGTATGCTTTTGTTCAATCCATAAACACTGCAGTTACATATATTTTTGCTATCTATTCTCTTCCGTTATTTTGATTAATGCCGTTGATGTTGGCTCTGTATCCGTATTGGCTGTCTGTATTTCATTTTTATTCATGAATTTCTCTAATCTGTTGTTAAACAGTTTTTCAATAATTTTTGAAAAGTGTGGAAGTAGAGAAACAGGTCCGTAGTTTGTAAACTGGTGTTTGTCTCCAGTCTGATAAATTTGTACAACTTTTGCTATTTTCATTTTATGTGGGAATTTGCCTGTTTGAAATGCTAGGATGCTGATATATATTAAAGGTTCTGAAATCCCTCCAATAAACTTTTTTATTGTTTCCATATCAATTCCGTTACAATCAGTTGAGGTCTTGGATTTACATTTTTTCACAATATTGATTATTTCCTCTTTTGTCACACCTTCGAGGAACACACAGTTGGAATTTCTGTCTATAGTGTCATTCAAGTCCTCAACTTACTCGGGATCTGGAATCTTTTACTTGAGATTTGGTCCAATGTTCACAAAGTACTTATTGAATCTTTCAACTACTTCGTTCATATTGTCATATTTTACATTTCCACCTAAGACGTATTTAGGATAATACTTCTTAGCACCTTTCTTAATAATACTAATTAAGATACCCCATGTTGCTCTCATATGTTTTTTGTTCCGGTCCAATAAGTGACTGTAATATTCTTTCCTCCGTGTTCGTGTTTGTGTTCCTTGTTCCAGTTAGCTTGTTCTTATACGTTTGTTTTCTGCCTCTGTAGATCTTTGTGTTATAAATGTTCTATATAATGTATTATTTTCGTTGCAAGCATTTTTTAGTCCTTTTGTCGTCCTTTGATTATATTTATTTTGCTTCTTACTAAGTTATTTCAATGGACGGTGTTTGTCATCAAGCATCACAAAGGTATTAAATGTCAGGACTTGGACTATGGCGTGTTTTGTTCTCCCGTGGTGCAAATGAACATTTGGACCAGACATGGCGTGAAGGTGAAGACATATTTAATCTTACTATAACAAAAAGAACAAACTAAAGGCGCGCACAAGGCGGAAGTACAAACTTGACAAATGAAACCAATACTTGCACGTGGGCAAAAAACTAAGGACATGAACAAAAGTCGCTAACTGTGGCATGAATTGAAAAAACTTACTTGGACAGGGCATGAAGTACGCAGAGGTAAACAGAATGTGACAGGGGTATGATGTCGCCAGACAGACAGCCTGGCAACTGGAAGCTTAAATAATAGTGACATGATTAAAGACAGGTGCGTGAGTCGTGAGGGCAGGTGAAAACTAATGGGTTGCTATGGTGACAAACAAGAGTGCACAATGAGTCCAAACGTGGAACAGGTGAAACTAATGGGTAACTATGGAAACAAGACAAGGGAGTGAAAAGCCAGAAACTAAAGAGTCCAATAACTAAACAAAACAAAACGTGACATGACTAAAACAAAACATGATTACACAGACATGACATTTAAAAAAAAAATACCATATGCATCCTCTACATCATTTCCACTGTATACATTGTGCCAACTTTGATTTCTCAGATCATTTTTGGAAGCTGTCATACTTTGTTCTGTACATATTCTTCGAAATGTCTTTCTGTCTCTTTCTTTGAAACTGCGCTTATCTATGTACAATATACGGTACATGCATGTCATGTGCATATAGTCTCGAATATGTGTGTGTGTGTGTGTGTGTGTTTGTGTGCTATCTAGTGCAGCCAGCCTTGAGTTAATCTGACGTGCTTGCTTGACGTTCTTGAGTTGAAACCTTGCATGACTTGCTGACAATCCCTTTTTAAGCCCAAAGACACGACAAACCTTTTGTGCATGTGTGTTACAGACGAAGGAGAAGAAGTAAGTGAAAGTGTTCTAATCAATGTGGTAGAAAAACTTTGGCCGTGTTTGTGTACTGTAGCGGGATTGATTCTCAGTATAATTGACACAAAGAAGAACATGCATTGTATTGGTTTCCTGCAGGGAAAATTCATTTTTCCCCAACATCATTATTGATCATGTACATGCTACAACATCACCCATACGGACATGCACCAAGGGAGTGCATAATCCATCTGCATTACTACCATCTTCCCTGAAAACAGTCCCAATTCCCACAATTTGAGTCTAAATTGGAACCTTGCAAACCTCAAGAACGACACAAGAAAATCCATATTACCATACATGAGAACTGTGTTTTTAGATAAACAGTATATAAGCGCTGTGGTGTTTTTATATACTCTGTCTACACATTAATATTATATACATAGTGTATATGACACATTTTTATATTCTTTATCCAGGGCAAGAACTGTACAACATTACAACTATGGCCTGACCAAGATTTTTGGTATGATCCGATTTCCAGTCACAGCCAATACCTTAACAATAGATAAAAGAACTGAAAATAATTCATAGTAAGTAACTAAAGAAAACACAATGGCTTTGTTCACACTGCAGGTCAATTCCGATTTTTGTGCCCATATGCGACCTGTACCGGATTTTTTTTATGTCGGTGTGAACAGTGCAATTTAAATGTTTTCATATTTAAAGTTAAAGTTAAAGTCCCAATGAATGCCACACACACACTGGGTGTGGTGAAATGATTCTCTGCATTTGACCCATCGCCATGTTCACCCCCTGGGAGGTGAGGGGAGCAGTGAGCAGCAGCGGGGGCCACGCTCGGGAATCATTTTGGTGATGTAACCCCCAATTCCAACCCTTGATGCTGAGTGGGCATTTTTTGTAGTCTTTGGTATGACTTGGACTCACAACCTCCCAGTCTCAGGGCGGACACTCTAACCACGAGGCCACTGAGCTGGTATCCAACCCAAGCCTTGTTTGTACATGGAAATACATCGTAAATACACGGATGCGTTTCCAATGTGAATGTTACTGCGCTCCGAATAGAACGTCATCAAAAAGCGATAAGCGTCATAATTATTTGCCAAAATAGACGGTTACAAAATAGATAGTTGACAACGGCGCAGAAAACAAATGAAAATAAAATGTTTAAAGAACTCACATGACGCATTCCAACACTCCTGTATCCGACTGCTTGCCCACAGACACGCTCGTCAAACAGACATCGAAGGAAAATATCCCATAAATCTACCAGAGTCAAAATACTTATTTCTTAATCTTCTATGTTGGTCCAGAAAATGTTGACTTTGATTGCACAAAATCCTTGAAATTGCCACAATTGGGCCGGTACCAAGGCCGACTACAGCTGAGGCCATGTTTACTTCCATAAACACTGCAGTGTGTGCGACGTCAGGACATCATTTCTGCATGCGGGTCAAATTGCAGTAACATCAGAAATCACATTTTTGTTTTGTAATATAAACGGTCACTGAAAAAATTGGATTTGACAAAAAAATCTTAATTGGACATCCGACCCTGCAGTGTGAACGTAGCCAATGACACATTTTTATAAAGCATATCTTATCAAATTTAGAATGTCTTAATATTGTTGTAAATCAAATGATGTACAGTCGGGAAGGGATTCATAGGGCACCGTTCCTGGGTGGATCTTCCAATGTGGCACATTTCATGTGTCAGGTAAACCGGTATGAATGAGGCCAAATTAATCCCCATCCTACTGTATTAAATTTGTGGTTTTAAATGCTACAGACAATTTTTGTAACAAAATAAAGTGGCTCGTGCTTAACAACTAAACAGAAGCAAAAGCTATTATTGGTTCCCATTTAAATTATTTGTGTTTTGCCCTCAAAGCAATAATGTACCCGGAGACTTACTCCCTGAGTTTGTAAACAATAACAAAAAACACCCAACAAATGATTTTGTAATAAGAAAAAGAAAAATATTGGTCTAATTACTTTAGTAATAATAATAATAATAATAATAATAATAATACTGTTGATACTATCTTAAGTATCGATAGTAGTCGTAGCACCCCTACTTTACATTTGGGCTTTAATCGTTGGCTTCTTGTGTAGTCCTGCTCAGTGTGTGTAGCATACTTGGCCATTCCTTTTCATCTCAACCTTCAGTGATAATAGTACTGGGAATAGACTGTTTATTTTACGCCATGGTGTGAAGATTAGAATGTAAGAAGCGGCTTAGCACTGTGGACAGACTACGTGTACGTTGCGGCTTGCTCTCAAATTCGAGCCGGTGTTCTGGCAAAGCATGCCAGAATTGAATTCATGCAACTCCTGCATGTGTGTAACATAGAATATGGAAATTCCTTGTTACTGTCTCCCTGAGCATGCATCCATTTTGAAATAATCTTTCTCCTGAGTTCAACTTTTAGCTATGTACACACTGGGACATAGCTGTGATGAATATCGGCCAGGCTTGATCAAGAAAGGCAAATAACGGTCCCCGATCTTATCCCATGATCGGAAATCGGGACATCTCCAATTAGATATTATTATTACTCGACAGCTTTAGTACCATAAACATACATTATTACAACATTACTGCAATAACAGCTTTTAATGATGTAAAGTTCATGCATGCGTCATCCATTTGAAGGAGCTGTACCATTGATGACATTGCATTGACAAACTGACTAACTTTATTCCCATTTAAAATCTTGTAATCTCAGATTACGCCCAAATTGATGCTGCAGTATGAATCCAGTAAAAATTAGGTTTGTGGGATTGCACAGGGCAGGCAAGATCATCTTTTCACCTGTAATCACAGGTCTGCTTTTTTAGGCCATGTCTACACTAAGTCGTTTAACCCCTTAAACTAATAATTATTTAGCCTAAGATCCGTTTCAGCCACACTAAACTATCATTTAAGGCAGTGGTCCCCAACCACCGGTCCGGGGACCGTTACCGGTCTGTGACACATTTGCTACCGGGCCGCAGAGAAACATTAAATAATTTGTAAACGACTGCAAACGACTTAACTTTCTGTCCCACTAGACACACCAATAAGCCTGTTTATAGATGTACAATACAACTCCTCAAAGGAAGTTGCCATTTGTTATATTTGTTATAACTTTGTGACATGATATAATGCACATTACTGAACATATACAATATAAATGTGCCAAAGGCTGATTTCCATCTGCAGGTTGATGGTAACCTGCTGGGGATCTCATTGCAAAGAAACAAGCCCTGGGCTCCCACTAATTCAGCGTTATAGTGAGTTGTATTATTAATGCACTTATTTTTGCTGTATTTATTTGGCACAAGTGGAAAGCCGGTCCCTGAAAATAATGCCTACATTAAGATGGTCCGTGATGCAAAAAAGGTTGGAGACCCCTGGTTTAAGGTCCCCCTCCTCGGACACATTTTTACACGGCTAAGTGCGCCGTGCATTTCTTGAATCTCCGGCACTTAGCTTTGTATAGACTCATTGATCGTTTACAAAGTGAGTTCGGAGAGGAAGTGATGCCAGAAAGACCGGGCCCCACACAGGAAGTGTGGGGTGAGTTTTTCCTTGCCCTTATGTGGGCTTTGTACCGAGGATGTCGTTGTGGCTTGTGCAGCCCTTTGAGACACTTGTGATTTAGGGCTATATAAATAAACATTGAATGATTGATTGATTGAAGTGACGTCAGAAAAAACATGTCACAGCCAGCTTCATAATAAAGCGGTTTCGTAACTCGGAGCTAACCACTGGAAATATGAAGGCGAGTCATCCAGACATGCCCGTGTTTCTCATTCTTCTACATGTACAGACGCTTGTGGAAATCACATGAATACCTTAAGAGAAAGCGATTGCAGCTATTTCGGATACAACACTTCTCAGACGGCAAGAGAACTTTCCAATGTCAGCTGTGATTGTACTTAGCGAAAAACGTTGTCCATTTGTCGAAGGAGAGACGAGGAGAATGCGAGCTCCCGTGGATGTGATAAAAAAAGGTAGTGTGTGCTTTGTACTATCTGGCCGTCGAGAGAAGACAAGGGAATATTATAGAAAACAGCGAAGGCTTTTGGACTGGCAAAGCAGACTGTATCAGTTATTGTCCGCCATGTATGTCGCGGACTCAACGTTTACGTCCAGAGTATATAAAGTCACCAAAAACGAATGGACAATGAAGGTGAAGGCAAAAGAGTGAGGAGTGTCCTGACCAGATATCTAGATACCTAGTTTGATTGATGTAAAATGTTCTTTATCGCATTGTTAACGTGTCTAATAAAGATTTGATTAATTTGGCTTAGGTGGGATTCACTACAATAGGGCCCCACAGCACACTGCATTCCAGTTAATTGAAATACCACAACACTGGATATTGTTCAGATAAGTTAAATTTAAGAACTTGCACGTAAAGCAACATTGGAGGTGACTATGACGTCTGCATTTTCCGCCCATGCGTACTAGGTCGCGTTGCGCCGGCGGATGGAGAGGGATGAGGGTCTTAAACGGTGGCATTGTTGTGTGTGGACACGGATAAGGTTAGGTGTGATTTGCCCTGGATAACGGGGCCTTAGATTCTGTGTGTACTACATTTACACCTATATGCCATTAACAGGAAACAGTGTTGGCCATTATTTTTGCTTCCTCCAGAAGCAAAAATAATTTTGCATGCAGAGCAACAAGATTTCTCCAAATCGTCCATCATCCAAAAACCCAACAGAAACACTGTCACGCTCTGATGCGTCCTTCTGTTTCAGTGCCGCTTGATCTTATCAAGCACAGTGCAGGGCTCACACAAACACACGCAAGTACACGCACCCGCACACACACACAAAGGGAAGCATGTTATCTGTAAAATTTAGATCCATTTTTCATGAATCCAAACTGTTCTCATTCTTTGTGTTGCAAGTGTTAGGGTGTGCATCTTGCTGTGGGTTTCATAAGATGTAGAACTGAAAAACAATCTGTCTGCTCTGTTTTTTTTTTTTTTGAATGGTGTCTTTCCATAGATCAGTGGTTCTTAACCTGGGTTCGATCGAACCCCAGGGGTTCGGTGAGTCGGCCTCAGGGGTTCGGCAGAGCCTACGCCGCGGAGGTCAAGACACGCCCGACTTATCGTGTAAATAAAAAAAAATTCCCTATCGGGGTATTATGGATACCCCCAAACAATGTTCCCTCTAATTTTCCATATGTGTGAGCAAACGCAAAAACTCCTTGAGCATTTGGTGGAGCACATGTGGTCACACCTGCAGCACACCTGTCCCAAACCTGACTAAATAACAAGTTAAATGTTTTATTATTGTAATCAAATGACAACAGTAATTTCCATGAGATTATTTTCTAATATAAGTGTTTTGGCCCACTTACAATGACTATAACATATTGTTTTTCATGAGCTGTGTACTAGTATTATATGTATGGGTGGGGGGTCCTACTTTGGAGATAATGTGTACCCCTTTCAGATATCGCATTTTGTTTCCACTAAAACATTCACATGTTGCACAATGAGATGTAAACATGGGATTATGTGTACATTCCTCTGTCTTTCTGTTTGTAAAATATATATCTATTAGTATTTCTTTAATATAATAACATCACTTTATGATTACGGTTCGGGTTCGGTGAATGTGCATATAACACTGGTGGGGTTCGGTACCTCCAACAAGGTTAAGAACCACCGCCATAGAGTGTATTATCACAAGTTCCATTTGTCATCAAGGGACGTGGATTCAAGAAGAGTGCAATGTGTCCGTTACAAATGTCATACTAGCATGGCTATCACAGTTCGACTTACATAATAAAACGTGGAGATTGTCCTCGCTTCGCAGCTAACTTCGACTCTAAGCCAAGACTTTCGACACGATGTCGGAGTGCATGTGGGAATATTTGTGTCAGAGGTCACTGGTAAAAGTATAACCTACAGTAAGGAAGGGATTCATATTACTCCATTCCTGGGTGGAAGAGGGGTTGGAGGGTTATTCATTTTGCAATGCAGTTTGCTGAAAATTATGGAATGCGCCACTCTACATAGCAACTGATGCAGTGGTCAATGATTGAATTGCCACAAAACACATTTTAAGATATTCAATACTCTACTGCCATTTGGCAGCTTGAGTGGATAGTCCATCCATCCATTTTCTACCACTTGTCCCTTTTGGCGTCGCGGGGGGTGCTGGAGCCTATCTCAGCTGCATTCGGGCGGAAGGCCGTGTACACCCTGGACAAGTTGTCACCTCATTACAGGGCCAACACAGATAGACAGACAACATTCACACTCACATTCACACACTAGGGCCAATTTAGTGTTGCCAATCAACCTATCCCCAGGTGCATGTCTTTGGAGGTGGGAGGAAGCCGGATTACCCTGAGGGAACCCACGCAGTCACAGGGAGAACATGCACACTCCACACAGAAAGATCCCGAGCGCAGGATTAAACCCAGGACTACTCAGGACCTTAGTATTGTGAGACACATGCACTAACCCCTGTTCCACCGTGCTGCCCTGAGTGGATAGTGCACGTTTTATGTGTCAGGTAAACCGCGACAAAATGGGGCCAAATTAATCTCCTTCCCACTGTAGAAAGGCTACTTTCCTCGACAAGACTTCATCTTAGGTGGTGCTATTTTTAGGCCGCTTCACAGTATTTCATCGTTCCTCATCAGCGATACATCAGGAGCAATTAGCAGTTTAGCGTCTTGCACAAGGACACGCTCATACTTTCTCTATGAGAGCCTCATCTGGTCACGAAAAGGGATGTTTGCCCTCATATCTGCCGTGGATGAGTTTCAAGCCCACCTCTTCACGCTGCTTCAATTTGGCAGCTGCACAGGAAGCATGTAACTGCATGCATCTTGAATCCTTGATTAGCATGCGGTACATTGACTTGTATATGAGCTACACTGTGATTGAGCCCCTGCTTAGGGACTTCCCCAGCAGGCTGTGTTTGATGCCTAGTTGTTGTGATAAATCATAATAATAATTTGCAATGCATGATGCATGATGCATTTTGGAAGAAAGGGTCTTGAGTTGAACATTGTTTTTTGGGTTAACCCTGGTCTAGACTAAGTAAGACAAGAGGCAATTAAGAAAAGCTTTCCTTGGAGCAAAGGCATTATACCAGGGGTGTCAAACTCAATCGCCCAGGGGACCAACATTCAAAGCTTTAGATCGTGGGCCGAACCGGATTAATTCCTCCCTTTTACGTCCGTGCATGTGTCACATAACACCAACGGGCGATTAACAAAACTGTAGTCCGTTAGTGTGCAATGATTTTATAGATACAGAGGTGTTACGTGTCAGTCATCTGTGGTTGTGTTTTCAAGCTTGGACAAAATGTGCATAGCAGATGTGTTTTTTTGTGGACAGACATTTTCTTTAAAGGGGACCAATGATACTTTTAATCTATATTAAAAATACTTATTTGTGGTCCAGATAATAACATTGGATATGCTTTGATGTAAATTTTGCGTACATTTTGTTCGACAGTGACTTGTATAACCCTTTTTTTTGGAGTCTGTCTGTACTTTTCTCATTGGCACTTATTGAAGGCGGACGCTACCTTTCTTTCTCCCTTATCTTTCCTGCTTGCCTCTTTTGTTTTGTCTTGTCTTAACTTTCTCGTTGCCTCTTTTTGCACTGCTCTCAAAAATCTAAACAATGGAATTCATCAATTGGCCTTTCAATTAAATTATTAAGATCTCGGGTTTGCCACAAAAGATTGATGGATGCGAGCAGAACTGTTTGCGATTTTGGACTACATTACAAACTTGGCGACATCTGGAGACGCCGTCTGCTCTGATGGTGAAGTATGGCGAGTTTGAGGACCAGAAATAGACAATTAGAGTGAAACGTTTATATTTTCGATTATTTTCCCGAGCTGCAAGCGACGTAGCAAGGTCGTTACTTTGAGACTCTCCCAGAGGACAGTGCAGCGAAGACGCAACAACCTCCTTCCCTGTCACTCATGGACATTCACCTGTTTTTTGCTGACTTTCGTTGGTCGCGGAACAGAGACACGCTGCAGGCTTACACACACATATGCATCCACAAAAAATACACGCAACACACCCCTTCGACGATTCCGCCCACGTGGTACGACGGGAAACGGAAGCCTTCGTTGCAAGTCTCGAGTTGTATGTCATGATATATTCACACATTTAAAAAACACTTTAAGACCAATGTCTTGAAAAAATATATCACTCTTGAATCAACACAGTAGTTAATACTATGACCAATGCAGTGACGTGCGGTCACTGGAGGCAGGTGAGACGGGGCCTCACCTGCCATCATGGAAAGAAAAAAAATGTAAAAAGAAAAAAAAATTATTAAATTGTTATATGTATTCAGTGATTATACTATGAAGTTATTTTCCATTTAACTTCACCAGTTTTAGATTATTTTTATTCAAAATCGCTAAATTTTCACATTTGCCGTTCAAATACTGAGAAGAGACGGTGCGGTGATCAGCAGCCAGTTGAGGCACGTCACTCAGTTGTGCCTCAACATGGATTGCGGACTCGCTAACTGCTGGCCCGCTGTGCAGTGAGACCGTATTGCTATATGAATTATATTATACAGTTCCATAGTTTAGTTAGCTGAGGTATATAATGTACAGTGTATTTTGTCAACAACTGTATGTGTGTAAAGTATTTCTTGTGCTGAGCAATCATAAAACTGCTGCAAAGACGGACTGGCTGAGGCTCGCAGTAATCCGGCCTCCTGGTGCCGGTTAATGCACCCCCCGACGGGAGCGCCACACCAACCAAAGCCCACACCCAAACCCTTCACGTGCAAGACCGAATCCACCCAAAAAAAGTCACTTAACAAGAAGCCAAAAAGTGCAAAAACAACAATGCTCGCGCCGGAGGAGCCGTGAACGACTGCAGGGACACAACATTAGGTACACCTGCAGACTGCAGCACGGATTTCATATTTCATTCATTCACAACTCCTCCAACACGAACTCCACTGTTCCCGCACTTATTTATTTTATTTATTTATTTTATTTATTTAGTAAAGCTAAGACCATAATAACGTTTTTTTTTATTAAATGTGCTTTTTTGTGTGCTACAGTTTGTATGTGTAAAGTTAAAGTTAAGTTAAAGTACCAATGATTGTCACACACACACGAGGTGTGGTGAAATTTGTCCTCTGCATTTGACCCATCCCCTTGTTCACCCCCTGGGAAGTGAGGGGAGCAGTGGGCAGCAGCGGCGCCGCACCCGGGAATCATTTTTGGTGATTTAACCCCCAAATCCAACCCTTGATGCTGAGTGCCAAGCAGGGAAGAATGCTGGTATGAGCTTTTAAACATAACCCGTTAACTGCTGCCAATCAAATGGTGAATAAGATACTCTTTAGGGTTCATATGTTTGTAAATCTGACTGTGATGAAGTCAGTGCCTCACCAGCCATCAACCTCACCGCACGTCACTGGATCAATGTTAAATCAAATTCTAAATGTGGGATATAAATAATAATGGAAGTATAATTGTTTGTATATAGTATATAAATTGGTACAAAGGTTTGACACATGTACAAGGATATTTCACATGCCTTTACTGTGTATATAATTGAACTGTGTTTATGTTGTGTATAATGTGTATTTATAATATGTTGTACAAAGGACATTTCATAATTTTCGGAAGTTCATCTTGTACTTGACATTGTCTATAGGGTTAGGCGCAATAAGTGTTCAACTTCAGCCTAAACTCTTTCGGTCTGCAACATTTTCATTTTCAATCTATGAATGTACAACTGTTTGTTTATTTTGTTGATGATTGACCGAATAATAATAAACTATCTATCCATCTATCTATCTATCTATCTATCTATCTATCTATCTATCTATCTATCTATCTATCTATCTATCTATCTATCCATCTATCTATTTATCTATATATATAAGTACTTTGCTATCATGTTTTTTTTTTCACACTCCAGTAGGAGCCCAGTCTGAGGTACACTTTTTTTTTAACTCATCCTCCCCCAGCGTCTACCATTTCCCTACCTTTTATGGGGCGCCGTAAGTGGCGTTCCTGTTCTGTTACTCTGTGCAATGTTTTTTTTTTCACACTCCAGTAGGAGCCCAGTCTGAGGTACACTTTTTTTTTAACTCATCCTCCCCCAGCGTCTACCATTTCCCTACCTTTTATGGGGCGCCGTAAGTGGCGTTCCTGTTCTGTTACTCTGTGCAATGTGTGTCTTATCTTGAACGGGTTTGTACCCAAAATGAAATTTTGTTGTACTTGTGCAACGACAAAAAAATAAATCCATCCATCCAAGATGTGAACTGATCGCAGATTGCAAATGAAACCACACCCAGGCCTCTCAAAAAGTATCATGATTTACCTTTTGAAAATGTACACTGTTTACATATAAAACTTGAAGTCATCACCGCTATTTTCTTTTTCAGACAAGGTCGAAAATAAACTTCATAATAACGTATATTCACCCGATCACAACATTAGGTACACCTGCTAACGCGCCGACTGATTCAGAGCGGCATAAAAAAGCTGCATTTAGCAACATGTATGTCACTGCATGTCGCACGTTGGTGTTATAGTGCACATGCCAACATTATATGAAAATAGTACTTAATCGCTCAGAGGGGAGGAGCTTGACTTAATGTCTAAATAAGCACGTCCACCTCGCTGTGACATCATGATGTAGTCAGACTGCAAAACACGCAAACTACATCCAAAACTGCATGCAAGCTCATGCCAAAATGCATTAATTTTAATTACGATGTGATGCTTTGAGCTGCCACCTTAACGCTCCTCTCTGAGCTGCCACCTTAACGTGGTAGAGGAGTTTGCGTGTCCCAATGATCCTAGGAGCTATGTTGTCCGGGGGCTTTATGCCCCCTGGTAGGGTCTCCCAAGGCAAACTGGTCCTAGGTGAGGGATCAGACAAAGAGCAGCTCGAAGATCTCTATGAGGAACACTGACAAGGAACCCAGATTTCCCTCGCCCGGACGCGGGTCACCGGGGCCCCCCTCTGGAGCCAGGCCCGGAGGTGGGGCACGATGGCGAGCGCCTGGTGGCCGGGCCTGCCCCCATGGGGCCCGGCCGGGCACAGCCCGAAGAGGCAACGTGGGTCCCCCCCTCCAATGGGCTCACCACCCATAGCAGGGGTCATTGAGGTCGGGTGCGATGTGAGCTGGGCGGCAGCCAAAGGCAGGGCACTTGGCGGTCCGATCCTCGGCTACAGAAGCTAGCTCTTGGGACGTGGAACGTCACCTCGCTGGGGGGGAAGGAGCCTGAGTTAGTGCGCGAGGTGGAGAAGTTCCGGCTAGATATAGTCGGACTCACTTCGACGCACAGCAAGGGCTCTGGAACCAGTTCTCTCGAGAGGGGCTGGACTCTCTTCCACTCTGGCGTTGCCGGCAGTGAGAGGCGACGGGCTGGGGTGGCAATTCTTGTTTTTCCCCCCGGCTCAGAGCCTGCACATTGGAGTTCAACCCGGTGGACGAGAGGGTAGTTTCCCTCCGCCTTCGGGTGGGGGAACGGGTCATGACTGTGGTTTGCGCTTATGCGCCAAACCGCAGCTCAGAGTACCCACCCTTTTTGGATTCACTCGAGGGAGTACTTGAGAGTGCGCCCCCGGGTGATTCCCTCGTTCTACTGGGAGACTTCAATGCTCATGTTGGCAGCGACAGTGAAACCTGGAGAGGCGTGATTGGGAAGAATGGCCGCTCGGATCTGAATCCGAGTGGTGATTTGTTATTGGACTTTTGTGCTCGTCACAGATTGTCAATAACAAACACCATGTTCAAACATAAGGGTGTCCATATGTGCACTTGGCACCAGGACACCCTAGGCCGCAGTTCCATGATCGACTTTGTAGTTGTGTCATCGGATTTGCGGCCTCATGTTTTGGACACTCGGGTGAAGAGAGGGGCGGAGCTTTCTACCGATCACCACCTGGTGGTGAGTTGGCTGCGATGGTGGGGGAGGATGCCGGACAGACCTGGCAGGCCCAAACGCATTGTGAGGGTTTGCTGGGAACGTCTGGCAGAGTCTCCTGTCAGAGAGAGTTTCAATTCCCACCTCCGGAAGAACTCTGAACATGTCACGAGGGAGGTGCTGGACATTGAGTCCGAATGGACCATGTTCCGCGCCTCTATTGTCGAGGCGGCTGATTGGAGCTGTGGCCGCAAGGTAGTTGGTGCTTGTCGTGGCGGTAATCCTAGAACCCGTTGGTGGACACCGGCGGTGAGGGATGCCGTCAAGCTGAAGAAGGAGTCCTATCGGGTTCTTTTGGCTCATAGGACTCCTGAGGCAGCGGACAAGTACTGACAGGCCAAGCGGTGTGCGGCTTCAGCGGTCGCAGAGGCAAAAACTTGGACATGGGAGGAGTTCGGTGAGGCCATGGAAAACGACTTCCGGACGGCTTCGAAGCAATTCTGGTCCACCATCCGCCGCCTCAGGAAGGGGAAGCAGTGCACTATCAACACCGTGTATGGTGAGGATGGTGTTCTGCTGACCTCGACTGCGGATGTTGTGGATCGGTGGAGGGAATACTTCGAAGACCTCCTCAATCCCACCAACACGTCTTCCTATGAGGAAGCAGTGCCTGGGGAATCTGTGGTGGGCTCTCCTATTTCTGGGGCTGAGGTTGCTGAGGTAGTTAAAAAGCTCCTCGGTGGCAAGGCCCCGGGGGTAGATGAGATCCGCCCGGAGTTCCTTAAGGCTCTGGATGCTGTGGGGCTGTCTTGGTTGACAAGACTCTGCAGCATCGCGTGGACATCGAGGGCGGTACCTCTGGATTGGCAGACCGGGGTGGTGGTTCCTCTCTTTAAGAAGGGGAACCGGAGGGTGTGTTCTAACTATCGTGGGATCACACTCCTCAGCCTTCCCGGTAAGGTCTATTCAGGTGTACTGGAGAGGAGGCTATGCCAGATAGTCGAACCTCGGATTCAGGAGGAACAGTGTGGTTTTCGTCCTGGTCGTGGAACTGTGGACCAGCTCTATACTCTCGGCAGGGTCCTTGAGGGTGCATGGGAGTTTGCCCAACCAGTCTACATGTGTTTTGTGGACTTGGAGAAGGCATTCGACCGTGTCCCTCGGGAAGTCCTGTGGGGAGTGCTCAGAGAGTACGGGGTATCGGACTGTCTGATTGTGGCGGTCCGCTCCCTGTATGATCAGTGCCAGAGCTTGGTCCGCATTGCCGGTAGTAAGTCGGACACGTTTCCAGTGAGGGTTGGACTCCGCCAGGGCTGCCCTTTGTCACCGATTCTGTTCATAACTTTTATGGACAGAATTTCTAGGCGCAGTCAAGGCGTTGAGGGGATCTGGTTTGGTGGCTGCAGGATTAGGTCTCTGCTTTTTGCAGATGATGTGGTCCTGATGGCTTCATCTGGCCAGGATCTTCAGCTCTCACTGGATCGGTTCGCAGCTGAGTGTGAAGCGACTGGGATGAGAATCAGCACCTCCAAGTCCGAGTCCATGGTTCTCGCCCGGAAAAGGGTGGAGTGCCATCTCCGGGTTGGGGAGGAGATCTTGCCCCAAGTGGAGGAGTTCAAGTACCTTGGAGTCTTGTTCACGAGTGAGGGAAGAGTGGATCGTGAGATCGACAGGCGGATCGGTGCGGCGTCTTCAGTAATGCGGACGCTGTATCGATCCGTTGTGGTGAAGGAGCTGAGCCAGAAGGCAAAGCTCTCAATTTACCGGTCGATCTACGTTCCCATCCTCACCTATGGTCATGAGCTTTGGGTTATGACCGAAAGGACAAGATTACGGGTACAAGCGGCCGAAATGAGTTTCCTCCGCCGGGTGGCGGGGCTCTCCCTTAGAGATAGGGTGAGAAGCTCTGCCATCCGGGAGGAGCTCAAAGTAAAGCCGCTGCTCCTCCACATCGAGAGGAGCCAGATGAGGTGGTTCGGGCATCTGGTCAGGATGCCACCCGAACGCCTCCCTAGGGAGGTGTTTAGGGCACGTCCCACCGGTAGGAGGCCGCGGGGAAGACCCAGGACACGTTGGGAAGACTATGTCTCCCGGCTGGCCTGGGAACGCCTCGGGGTCCCACAGGAAGAGCTGGACGAAGTGGCTGGGGAGAGGGAAGTCTGGGCTTCCCTGCTTAAGCTGCTGCCCCCGCGACCCGACCTCGGATAAGCGGAAGAAGATGGATGGATGGATGGATGCTTTGGCTGTGTTTAACACGAGTATCCAACATTGTAAATGCATTTATAAGTCAGAAAAGACGAAATGTATCGCATGTATTTCTCTTGTTGCCTTAATTGTATTTGATTTTATTAAATGTTTGGATATACATAGTGTTTGGCGCCGCTGGACCATAGCAGGAGGGAATAGAAAGAAGAAAAAAAGATGACGGGGGGAAATTGCGGGGACAAGAGGGGAATAAGACAGAGAGACAACAACAACAAAAAAAAAAAACATCAACAGAACTACAGCAAATACAATATATACAAATATGATACCAAAAATTTTAAATAAAAATTACCATTAGCATTATTACACTACAAATGATGCAATAAAAATACCAATAGAAATAACAATATTGATAATGAATAATACCTCTACCCTACTAATACCTCTATTTGTCACAATCGGTCTTCACCGGAGGAGGACCCTAACGCAAAGAAAACAGCAAAAATAATAAAGAGCACACTCAATAAAGAGTTAGAAAAAACAATTAAGGACCTGACACAAAGGGTGTGGAGAAACGGAGGTCGGACACAAAAGGTGTGGAGAGGAATAAATAAACACTACATGGCAGCGCTACTACACGGCAGCGACTGAGCAGCGCCACACAAACGAGGAACGTGAGTAGAGCGTGAACCATATCAGGAATCAACTGGCGTCGAGTGAATGAACTCGACAGCTTAAGTAGTCAGGTAAGACATAGGTATCAGGTGTGCACGAACGTGGCTCCGCCCCGTAACACGGAAACCAGGCACTGCAACAAAAAGCAGACAGAGCAGAGCTACCAGAGTATGACACCATTGTCAATCACTCAATCAATCAAATCACATGTGTCTCAAAGGGCTGCACAAGCCGCAATGGCATCCTCGACTCAGATCCCACATCAGGGCAAGAAAAAACTCAACCCAATGGGCACAATGAGAAACCTTGGAGGGGACTGCAGATGTGGGGACCCCACCCTGGGAGACCGGTGCAATGGATGTCGAGTGGATCTAGTTAATAATGTGAGAGTCCAGCCCATTGTGGGGCCAGCTGGGGATCATCTTGAGGGGAGACAAGTCAGCAGCACAGAGACGTCCCAAACTGATGCACAGAGGAGTGGTCCACCGCGGGTCCCGACTTTGAACAGCATGCGCTTCATCTGTGGTCACCTGATAACCTCTCAGGAGAGAGATGGCAGAGCAACTGGTCTAAAAGGGGAATATATTTAAAGGGGAACATTATCACAATTTCAGAATGGTTAAAACCATTAAAAATCAGTTACCAGTGGCTTATTATATTTTTCGAAGTTTTTTTCAAAATGTTACCCATCACGCAATATCCCTAAAAAAAGCTTCAAAGTGCCTGATTTTAACCATCGTTATAAACACCCGTCCATTTTCCTGTGACGTCACATAGTGAAGCCAACACAAACAAACATGGCGGAAAGAACAGCAAGCTATAGCGACATTAGCTCGGATTCAGACTCGGATTTCAGCGGCTTAAGCGATTCAACAGATTACGAATGTATTGAAACGGATGGTTGTAGTGTGGAGGCAGGTAGCGAAAACGAAATTGAAAAAGAAACTGAAGCTATTGAGCCATATCGGTTTGAACCGTATGCAAGCGAAACCGACAAAAACGACACGACAGCCAGCGACACGGGAGAAAGCAAGGACGAATTTGGCGATCGCTTTCTAACCAACGATTGGTATGTGTTTGTTTGGCATTAAAGGAAACTAACAACTATGAACTAGGTTTACAGCATATGAAATACATTTGGCAACAACATGCACTTTGAGAGTACAGACAGCCCAATTTTCATCAATTAATATATTCTGTAGACATACCCTCATCCGCGCTCTTTTCCTGAAAGCTGATCCGTCCGGTTTTGGAGTTGATGTCAGCAGGCCAGGGAAGCTAGGGTCGATATTCTTCTCTTGATCATCTTCGGTGGCATAAGGGACGGTGTGAGCCAAGACATCCAGGGGGTTTAGCTCGCTCGTCTGCGGGAACAAACTGCCGCCATTGCTTGCCGTGCTACCGAGGTCCTTTGTCCCTGAATTGCTCACACACTCCGGCAGATTCAATGGGGGTCTGGCGGCAGATTCCTTTGACTTTATCGTTGGAAATGCATCTGCTTTGAGTGTCGCAGGATATCCACACATTCTTGCCATCTCTGTCGTAGCATAGCTTTCGTCGGTAAAGTGTGCGGAACAAACGTCCAATTTCTTGCCACTTTCGCATCTTTGGGCCAATGGTGCAACTTGAATCCGTCCCTGTTCGTGTTGTTACACCCTCCGACAACACACCGACGAGGCATGATGTCTCCAAGGTACGGAAAACAGTCGAAAAAACGGAAAATAACAGAGGTGATTTGACTCGGTGTTTGAGAAAATGGCGGATTGCTTCCCGATGTGACGCCACGTTGTGACGTCATCGCTCCGAGAGCGAATATTAGAAAGACGTTTAATTCGCCAAAATTCACCCATTTAGAGTTCGGAAATCGGTTAAAAAAATATATGGTCTTTTTTCTGCAACATCAAGGCATATATTGACGCTTACATAGGTCTGATGATAATGTTCCCCTTTAAAGGCTAGACTATATAAATTAGTTTTAAGATGGGACTTAAATGCTTCTACTGAGGTAGCATCTCTAACTGTTACTGGTAGAGCATTCCAGAGTACTGGAGCCCAAATAGAAAACGCTCTATAGCCCGCAGATTTTTTTGGGGCTCTGGGAATCACTAATAAGCCAGAGATCTTAGAACGCAGATTTCTGGCCGGAACATATGGTACAATACAATCAGCAAAATAGGATGGAGCTAGACCGTGTAGTATTTTATACGTAAGTAGTAAAACCTTAAAGTCACATTAAGTGCACAGGAAGCCAGTGCAGGTGAGCCAGTATAGGCGTAATATGATCAAACTTTCTTGTTCCTGTCAAAGGTCTAGCAGCCTCAGTTTGTACCAACTGAAATGTTTTAATGCTAGACATAGGGAGACCCAAAAATTATATGTTACAGTAATCGAGACGACACGTAACGAACACATGAATAATGATCTCAGCGTCGCTAGTGGACAAAATGGAACAATTGTTGTTTTAGTAACACTCTTAATGTGTGACTCAAATGAGAGAGTTGGGTTCAAGATAATACCCAGATTCTTTACCGAGTCGCTTTGTGTAATTGTTTGGTTGTCAAATGTTAAGGTGGTATTATTATATAGGTGCCGGTCTCTAGTAGGACCGATAATCAGCATTTCTGTTTTCTTAGCATTGAGTTGCAAAAAGTTAGTGGACATCCATTGTTTAATTTCAATCTGGCCTGTTGGTCAGCTTTAGGGGCATTGTCAACATTACAATCGTTTTAATGCAACGGTACATGAATACTTTAATCACAAAAGAAAGCGGTTAAGAGAGGTTGTCCACTTCGACTGCGTTTTGTCCCCCTCATCTTTGTTGTAGATTTTAGTGCTTTTATATCAAATGTGCTGAAAAATATAAATTCCAAAATATAAGCTAATTATTATTAAAAATGGCAAAATCAGAGGATGCATGTGCACGTACGCGCCAGCCCCACAACAAGAGGACAGAAAATAAGAAGGAACGTATTCACTACAGCGTGGACTACAACAAAATGTATCCAAAGCACATTGGATACATGTTTACCATATATGAAGATATCCGCTGATATCAGAATTTGAAGAAAAAAAAACATCACAAATTGGGCATATTACAAATGGCTCATTTGAAGGAAGCATGAAGGAAGGCAAGATTGTTTTATAATATCTCCATAATGTTTCCATCATTTGATTTCAAATGTTTGGGACTTATGCAGATTCCAAATACCGGTACACAAAAACATGTACCAATAGGTAAGAAAAGTTGGTTTTGCATAATAGGTCTCCTTTAATGTTTTTTTCATCCACATATTTCTCGTATTTTAGTAATTATTATTATTATTGTTAGTAAGGAACACCATATACCTTGAGATGAAAAATCATGCTGTGTTTTCTCCACAGCACTGTCAAATAAACCAATCCAATGGATGAAAGCGCTTCAACGATTTCCAGGTCGAGGACTTTACAGACCTTTTTGTTTTGTTTACAAGTTGATTTCCTTCACATCCGTTGGTATTGTCTTGTGTGTGACATTTTCTATGAATGGAGTCTTTCGCTGCATGCGGTTACAGTGTGTGTTCTTTCCAGTGGGATATTTGTATCTCTCTGTCACCCGCTTTAAGAGCAGAGCTTTATGTCCATTCATGTGGGGTTAAATAGACTCCCCAGGCCCCCGGGCTGTACTCTTTGGGAATTGAACTGGCAACCTTCAGGGTCATGCAGACTGAATGTCTTCCTAGCTGTTCTAAATGATCTGGATAATGAGCCCGTTGAGAGTCGATGAGTGTGTAGATTAGCATACATTAACATAAATTAGGAAGGCAATTAATATTCTGTTCAATCTGTTCTGAAGTCATCTGGCTATCTAGAAGGGAAGACAGGGAAGAAAAACAGGAAGAGGGAGTTTGAAGAAAGAGAATTAGGCCATCCTTCATATTGGCCTGTCAGAACATATGAGCGGATGTGATTTGTCAAGTCTTTATTCTTGTGACATAATATAAGACTAAGATCACTAAGGATGAAATTGATCCTAGTTGCTTTTCATTGTCCTGTACTAACCTCAATTGTACTTTTAAAGCCCACTAAAACTACATCAAAATATGGTGCAGCAGTAACAGCACAGTCCTGGTCTGAGCATGATATATTGAACTGAAGGTAGGCCTGGGCTGATAACACATTTTGCTGGAAGATATATTGTCCCACAAATATTTGCGGATAAACAATATTACCGTCAGCATTATTTTGATGTCAAATTAAGGACTAATGTAATAATAATTATAATTTCAAAAATAATAATAAAAGTAACCCTTTCAAATCCAATAACATGTACTTTCTCATTACTTCTTTTTCATTGTAATTAGAAAGTCAACAACTTTTAACTATCTTGAATAAGTATACAAACCTAAAAATAAAATGGACTCCTAATCGCTGTTTGCTACGGGGCCCCTAAAGGAACATGGATGTTTTGCGAGATCTCGCAATACTTTTTGCGAGATCTCGCAAAAGTTTTTTTTCTTATGTCAGTGAACCGGAAGTAAAACAGACACAGGGATGGCGAACCCGTAGTGAAATAGACACAGCGATGGAGGAGCGGGAGCATGCGGGAGCCTACCCATCATCTGTGCTTTGTTGTGGGACCATAATACGATTTGATGTCTTTATATGTCAGGCCACTACTAAAATAGAAATCAATCAACTTCTCCCACGGATGATGGATAGGGTTCTCCATCGCTTTGTCTGTTTCACTTCCGGTTCACCATCGCTGTGTCTGTTTTACTTCCGGTTCACTGACGTAGGAAAAAAACCTTTTGCAAGATCTCGCAAAAAGTATTGCGAGATCTCGCAAAACCTTTTTTTCCCTCCATGTCCCTTTAGGGGGCTCCGAAGTTTGCAAAACTTGAATGTCAATAAATACTAATCATCTTGAAGTGCAGATTTGGGTCAGCGGTCTTTTTTGTTGCCATCACTTTCCAACAACTTCTGCATACAACTCGTTCTTCCGTATTGATGGGCTCATCTTGCTCACTCGTTTGAATCCGAAATATTCACACACATTTGGCTTTGCAATCTTTTTATTTTTTTCTAATTTGTGTTACTTTGCTGTGCTTTTAAAAAGCAACTAGCAACTAGTGAGGCTTTGTCTGTGCTCCCTGCGGTCCCTGCTCCACCCACAGAGACAAAGATTGTGGATGGCTGACCAAAAGGTTCACTGCGTTCATTTAATTATACTATAGAATAAACACACTCGGGTGCTAAGAGCGATACACGGAGTGAACTCTCTTTCAACCTGATTGGAAGCGACAGCAAAGAAAACAAACACACATGAAAATGGAAATTTGCCAATGCCGACAAAGTTATCAAGTTCATTATTTATTGTTTGATCATTTACTTAATTTATTAATGTAAACAGAGTTGAATGCTGACAGTAAACAGGGTAGTGTGATGTAAATTAAGCAGGGTACAGTAATCAGTTAAAAAAAATAGCAGTGTAATTGAGTATGCATACTCTGGAGCATACGCTATATCGTACATTAGCCACTTTACATTTTTTTATTTTTTTATTCGCACAATATACAAAGTACAAAAGTTAACATTGTTGAAATATATGGAGACGAGAAATTAGTAATACGACATACGTAATAAGAAAAAAGTGCAGGTGAGAAAAGAAACCCAAAAAAGATTATAAAAAAAATAAATCAATGTATATAAAAAATAAGACAACAACATGTAGTCTACCTTGTGTGGATTGAGTCTAGGTGTGTGTGTGTGTGAGGAAAAGGGGGGTGGGGGGGTATAGGGCTACATTATAAGGTAGGAACAAATGAAGCATGCTGATTCATCAAGCTGCAGCCTCTTAATCTATTTTTAAAGTTACTGAGTGAAGATGGGGAGTTTGCAATACATACAGGAGTATTCCAGAGTAAAGAACCTCTGTTTAATGGAAAATTGGCTAAGCGTGATACGGCCAAAGATAGGACGGAGATTATCAGTTTGTCTGGTATTATGAATCATGAACTTGTGAATTGGTCTTAAAATAATCTTTGAAAGGTGTAGGAACTGTATTAGAGAGGTAAGTACATTTATAGATTAAAGAATAGGATTGAACTGTGTTAATATCATAAATAGATAGTACATTTAGTTTCCTAAACAGAGGAGCAGATGGAGCCAAATAGTTAGAGGAGGTAGCTATTCTTACAATTTATTTTGCATAATGAGGACTTTGTGTAAATTTGATGCATATGTACTACTAGCCCATTGCAGTAGATAAGATATGGATACCCTAAACTGTAATAAAGAGTTAAGAGGCATGCCTGATGAACCAAACCCCTGATTCTTCTGATGATACCAAGAGATCTTGACACTTTGTTGGTTACTGAACTTATGTTTTCTGTCCATGACAATTTTTCATCGACCAGAATTGCTAGACATTTGGTGGATGAAACTTGACTAATTTTGATTCCTCCAATAGAAATCTTAGCACTCGGTTTACAGTATGTTTTGTTTTTGCTTGCAAGCACAACATTGGATTGTTTTACATTTAGTGATAGCCTATTAACAAGCTATACCAGACTTAGCTTCCCTAATGAGGTTTTCAAATTTCTTGTGGATCAAATTTGTATCATCAGCAAACAGAATCGGTGTAAAGGATGAAGATACAGCAGCCAGGTCATTGATGTAAATGAGAAATAATAGGGGTCCAAGTAAAGACCCCTGAGAAAGTTTGGATGAAGAACAGCCATTGATAACACATATTGCTTTCGATTATAAACATAACTAGACAGCCATTTAAAAGTAATATTGTGTGTAATTTATCAAGTAAAATAGTAAAATAAACAGTATCAAAAGCTTTAGAGAGATCAAGGAATATGCCAAGAGCAAAATCCTTCTAATCAATGACAGTATGGATATTCTCAACCAACTGAACAAGAGCCAGACATTTGTCTGCAATTTTTTAAAAACGTCCACACATTTACCAAAATGATGACACCCATCAATTATTCAACATGTTAGCTTCCTCTGTTGGTGCGAATAATGGCAATTAAAGCGATACAGAGAGTGTTGCTGATCGATGTGTCACAGTGGTCACTTCTATTGCAAATGTCGATCCAAAATCAGAGAAGAAAGCACTTCCTAAATGTCCCCTCTGACCGAGACATACACTCATAGGAAAGCTGACTAATTACACTCCTTATGCTGGTAAAAGTTTTGGAGGGTTTGGAGGGGGGATAGCACGGTGGAACAGGGGTTAGTGCATGTGCCTACAATACGAAGGTCCTGAGTTCGATCCCAGGGTCTTCCTGTGTGGAGATTGCATGTTCTCCCCATGACTGCGGGTACTCCGGTTTCCTCCCACCTCCAAAGACATGCACCTGGGGATAGGTTGATTGGCAACACTAATTTGGCCCTAGTGTGTGAATGTGAGTGTGAATGTTGTCTGTCTATCTGTGTTGGCCCTGCAACTTGTCCAGGGTGTACTCCACCTTCCACCCGAATGCAGTTGAGACACCGAATGCACCCCTGCGACCCCGAAAGGAACAAGCGGTAGAAAATGGATGGATGGATGGGTCATGAACAACATGAACAAGGTTTGGTTTTAAGGCTTTAACAAATGTAAATTGTGCCCCTCACATTGTTGAGACAAACAAGTTTGGATTAGTGCTTTGCTTTGCTGCCTCAATACACTTCAGCTCATCCTCAGGTTATTCATGGTACCCTGGTTGTGATACATACCTGTCAGGTAACATTTTTGAACATTTTCATTATGTTTTCTGTGGAAAATGTTTCGATTCATACAATACGGTTTTTGTTGAGCATATTTTCCATTGCTTCAATGCATTTACTCTTAACAGCTGCATTTTTTATATTAAGCATCATTTAATTTTTTTTTTTTGGCTCGGTCTTCCAAAATGTTTTCTGTTTGTCATGTCGTCCTTTGGGGAAATAAATTACTCATCCCTGCTCTCGAGTCAGGAACAAATGTTATTGTACAATATGAGTGTGCAACAAGAATAATTGGTAGTTTGTGAAATAGCAATAGATCAAACTATAAATATTTACAGTGCAATAATATTAATACAGCAATAATGTACAGAGACTGATGGTGGTTGCAAATATTGCACCATCTCAGTTGTAATGGCTATTTTGAGGGTAATTATTAAAAAAAAAATGTCCATCCACCCATCCATTTTCTACCGTTTGTCCCTTTTGGGGTCACGGGGTGTGCTGGAGCCTATCTCAGCTGCATTTGGGCGGAAGGCAGGGTATACCCTGGTATTTAATGAAAATATATTTAGAAACACAACTGTGTGCACATTCTAAACAACATGAATTTGCTTCATTATTATGTCCATCAATACATTAATTTGGTTTTGTTTCATTATTTTTTCCTGTTTAGAAAATTAACAGATTATCAATAACTGTTCAGACACGAAGAAGGTTTAGGTTTAAATAAGGTCTACTTATTCCTACTCCTTTTCAAAATTATGAATTATGCAAGTTTAAAACATGTGACATCGTCAAGCATGTTAAAAAACAAACAAACAATTATTTAGTAGAACACAAGTCAGCTTTGTATTTTAAACATATTCATATGTTGTCCTCATTACTTGTACAGTGGAAGCTCGATTTGCGAACCCATCTATTTGCAAACTTTTCAATTTAAGACCTATTAGATTAAGCCAAGTATGTTTTTGTGTACGAACCCTTGGCGTTACAAAGAAAGACTATTTACGAAGAGTACAATAATGCCACTTGTAAGTATGGAAGAATAGATGAAGCAGTCTATGTACCAGAACAAGTTTTAATTGTGATGAGACCGGACATTTTTGGAAAAATATACCAAAGCAAACTTATATCACAGCGGAGAAGACTACCTCTTGTTTAGTAGAGCCTCTTCCAAGGGAACACACACACGGCCCCTCGCCCTCTTCCACTCTTTCTGGTCCTTTCTCATCAGTTCCACCTTAGTTTATTTTTGGAGATACATGGTTGTTAAAGTAAAAGATTTTTGTGATTTCTGATTGTTTGTGAGAGCGCCAAGGGGACTTTTCTGTGTGTGCGTGGTCCTTTCTCAGCAGCTCCTCCTTTGTTTATTTTTGGAGATATATGGTTGTTAAAGTAAAAGATTTTTGTGATTTCTGATTGTTTGTGAGAGCACCAAGGGGACTTTTCTATGTGTGTGTGTTTTGGCAGATCAGCTCATACAGAGGACAGTAACTTGCTGTTGTTGTTATTTTGGCTTGTTACTAAAGAGAACGTTAATCCATCACCCCCCTGTTATGTGTTTTTGATGTACAGTAGTGTATACTGTATAGTACTTTATATTGTGTTAAAAGTGTGCAAACCTTCACTAAAGTGTGCACTTTTGTCAAGGCTGGACTTCATTATAGAGAAATGTGCTTTTCTATACACACTTTTTGATTTACGAACCCTGTTTAAGAACTAATTAAATTTATAAATCGAGGTTCCACCGAATATGCATAGACAGTAGGTAAGATTGTATTTTTGCCTCATTCCTGTGATAATTCTGCATGTGATCGAAGCATTTAGAGGTGGGACTATCCAGGACTAGCTGCAGTGTTCTCAAACAACCACCTAGTAGCTTATTTTAGCAGATAATAATGTATCAGACTTATCAGATCTTATCAAGTCAGTAGTGTTTTTTTCACGTATTCTTCACTCACGATTCAAGTGATGGATGAGGAAACAATTAACCCAGACTTATAGTACTGTATGTATAACGTAAAAACAATGTAACCTGAGATTACACAATGCATAATTTAGACTGAATATTTGTGGGAAATATAACTCTTAAGAATGTGCATATGCTTTTTGTTTTCGTTATCAATTCATATGGAAGTTACAGGGGCCCTATCATGTAAAACCAACTTTTCTTACCTATCTTTACTTGCTCTTATGTATTTGGGATATGTGGTAAGAAATAACAGTATGTTAGAAATATGTGACTGATACGTTAGCAACGTTAGCTCGGTTTGTTGAGGAGCTAGCTTAGCCTTCTAATGTGAGACAATAGTGTCACCATTGTGCGGCAAAACAAAGAAAGATTTTCCTAAAAAGTACTTTTATTGGATCAGTGCCTACTGTGCTTGGCAATGGACCAGTTAGTAATATAATCCGTTATTACGTTTGCAATGTAGCTCGTAGCGTAGCTTACTGTATAGCCGTTTCCAGCCTATTGTTTTCAAGTGGTCAAAGCAGCAGCAGTGAAATAATCAACATTATATAGAATACAGTATTTTATTGTTAATATACACATGTACTAGATGTCCAGGATTTAGCATTGGAGAGAGAAAGACTCGGTAAATGTATAACCTTAGCCAGCGTATAGTATCAGAAGTTTCCGGCCAGGTTTCCTAACTTTCTGTCCGCAGCGTTGTCTCTTCTTTGAGCCGACAACAAACCACAGTGAGACCCTGGTCCTGCTATATTATCTGGGATGTTGTGTTGTGGTTAAAGTAAGGTAAAAAAAAATAGATGGCTGGTGGCAATCATCGTAGTGCATATTCCATATGGTTTTAGCAAAACAAAAAAATCAAAACCACCAAATAAGGGTCCAATCAGTGTGACAGAGCGTGGTAAGGAGGGATTCGTTTGCATTTAACATTTCCGCCTCTTGAAACGAACCGTTTTTAGAGGCAGCCAGAAATTGGCTTAAAGATAGGTATTTACAGCAAAATGTATGCACAATTTTGACCAAAGAACCATATTTATGTATAGACCAAAATTAACTTTGAATTAACTTTTATGATGAGCTTCTACAGAATTTTCGCAGAAGAAAATCAACTCATCACAAAAAATGTAGGGTGCTGTAAACAAACAAACATACAAACGGAAAAACCCACAACAGTGAAAGCATAACTTCCTTGGCAGAGGTAGAAAATATGTGCTTACCTGAGAGCACATGTGGGTGACCTCTGGGCACAATGAGTCACGGTGACTCGCAGCAACTGTGAGCAGAAAGCAGTCAGAAGTGTAGTTGCACTTAAGAAAATAAATGCAGACAACACTTGCAGCAATGTTTGTAATGCAAAGTGGCTCATCTGAGGAGGGCAACAACTGGGGGGGTTGTATAAACACAAAATACATGCAAAAGCTGAAGAGCGATGCTCGATAGTCTGATTGTCAGGTCCCCTGCAGCAGTCAGACACACTAATGTTAGTTCGCCTGCAGCTGCCGAATAAGTATCCTCCATGGACGGCAAAACTTTTAGTGAGGGAACTTCATCAACATCTTTAGGTAATTACACTGCTCCCTTCATTAATGGCCCCCAGGCTTTAGTTGCTTCCACTGCACAGGGTACTAGACGTTGAAGTTATGAGTGTATTGGGTCATATTTCAGCAACAAGCTATGTTGTTTCCTTAAAGTTACGTTGCTGAATTGGTAGACCACAGACGTTCTGTAGCAACATCATTACCATTTGTGGCTAATGGAGAGTGATCAGTACCTCCTGATTTGTTTGGATTTTTGGAATATGTGTGTCAGGAGGCCATACTACAGATGCTGTATGTCATGGTTTGGTGGCTGCTCTTGTTCAGAAAGCTGTGCATTGCAAAAACAGAGCTGACAAAATATAAGATAAAAAGACTAACTTTTAGGAAAAAACAAATACTAAAAACTAGTGAAATTATCTGTCCATGCAGCTATACCTTGATAAGACATCCACAATTAGATCGGGAGCCACATAGAGAAAAAATCTACTCCCAAGTGGACCGGACTGGTAAAATCACGGCACGATAACTTTAAAATAAAGACAATTTAAGATTGTTTTCTTTGTTTAAAACTGTCATGTCTGTGATCATGTTTTGTTTAGTTATGTTTTTGGACACTTTTTAGTTATTGTCTTCACTCCCTTTGTCACCATAGTAACCATTAGTTTCACCTGGTTCACATCGTCATGTCACGCACCTGTCTCACGTTTTCACATTTTGAGTCACGCACCTATTTTCACTAATCATGTCATCACTATTTAAGCCTGTAGTTGCCAGGCAGTCAGCCTGGCGACATCACTCTTGACACACTCCTGACACTCTGTTTCTTGTTCATAGTCCATGCTTCCCTGTTCACGTCATCGCAAGTAAGTTTTTGTTGATTAATGCCACAGTTAGTGTCTTTTGTTTTTTTGTCCATAGTTCTGCCTTTGTGGGAGTTTTTGTTTTTATAGCCAAGTTTTGTACTTCCGCCCTTGTGCGCGCCTTTTGTTTATTCCTTTTTTGAGTGTTAAAATTAAATATGTATTTACCTTCACGCCATGTCCGGTCCAAATCATTTGCACCATGGGAAAACAAACCACGCCAAAGTCCAAGTCTTGACAAAAACTAGAACAAGCACATTCTGAAATTGTACAAATGTTGTTGTTTTTTTTTTTACAAATACCTGTTGCGGTTAATAGTATATGTACTTTATTTGTCGTTATTTATACTTTCTGAATAAATTATGTGATGATGTTCATCAGTCAACTCATTAGTGTTAATTTTCAATCTAACAAGATAAAAAAATATTTATCAAATCAAATTACAGATGTTATTTATGTAGTTTGATCATTTTCCTTGACTGATGTACGAACATGTGGTTTATTTTGTGCATATGTAGCATCATCTACAAAGATACAAATAATTGCTATTGCGACATCGAGTGGACACATTTAGAACAGCTGTTTATTTCATTCAAAAATAATTTCAGGTACATTTTTATACTTAGCAAACTCATTCCGCTGGCCGGATAAAACATGTTCGTGGGCCTGATCCAGCCCTCAGGCCGTACGTTTGACACCCCTGATTTATAAGATATAAATAAGTATTTTATTCTGAAGACAGGCATTATTCAACTTGCAATTCTTAAATGAAGCATCCTTGGGATGTTGTAGAATTTTTAAACAAGATTTTCTATGGAAAACCAACATATTTTATTTTAATAATTATCTTCTCAATTTTAACCTTTTTGAACTACAATATCCATCCATCCATTTTCTACCGCTTGTCCTTTTTGGGGTCGCGGCATCTCAGCTGCATTCGGGTGGAAGGCGAGGTACACCCTGGACAAGGCGCCACCTCATCACAGGGCCAACACAGATAGACAGACAACATTCACACTCACATTCACACACTAGGGCCAATTTAGTGTTGCCAATCAACCTATCCCCAGGTGCATGTCTTTGGAGGTGGGAAGAAGCCTGAGATCCTAGAGGGAACCCACGCAGTCACGGGGAGAACATGCAAACTCCACACAGAAAGAACCCGAGCCTGGTGATCGAACCCAGGACCTTTGTATTCTGATGCAATAACCAAAGGTTCACCGTGCTGCCCTAAACTAGAATATAAAAACTGTAATTATTCATGCCAAAATTAAGATCATGAATAAACTCAATGACTAAAAATAGGTAAATAGCTCTTAAAACTAGGGACATTTCTAGAAAAATTACATTTTCAAACTTGGCAAGTGGCAAACAATTTGCAGGCTGATCATTAGTCATGTGTACATGGACAACATGTATTTAATCTGATCATCATTCGGATTAGAATGTTATTGTGTACATGGACCCTGTAAAAAAATGATCTGATTATGATGTGCATTTTCATGCATCACACCTTAAATCAGAATACTTTACTTTGACATGTGCAGAATCTAACATAAACAGAAAGGTGTGTTATTATTTGTAATGCTTCTTTAGCACCTGCACTTCGCTCACTGCATGTGCTGAAAAAGCTGTGACTTCCACTGTTATCAAACATGGCTTTGTGAATTTCCTCTTGTCCGAAATTATCACTGTATTTATTTATATTTAATGTTTTCCTTCCGAAAGGGACAAGCGGTGGAAAATGAAAGAGATGGATGTTTCCTACTTTTGTTTTACCTCTCTTTTTGAAATGTAACTGTTCTGTGCTTTTTTTGATGTGATTTTGTACGGGTTATGGCCCGTCCTCATGTTTCAACATTCTGTGTATGTGTTTCAGGCTAGCAGTTAGCATTTAAAGTAGCTGTAATGTCATGAATAGAACAGCTTGTTAAGACAACAACTGGATACCTTCTTTTATCGACACATGACACACCATACCCTACTTTTGGTTTTTTCTAGTCTTGTTTAAAGCAACAAACTCAACAGCATGGTGTACATGTTGAATGGGGGGAGACAACAGCAAGACAATCACTTCATTCCGAGACTATCACATTGAGTCCACCTCCACCACGAAAGTATAGCTAACATCGAAGACATGTGCAGTAAGGATAACTCTAACTTGAATTTCGGAAGATGTGTTTTCATGTTCTCAACTCCGAATGACTTTCGGCATAAACCACCTGTCTCGATCGGAATGCAATTTTGATCTGAACGTGTGTGATCGGGTCAGAATATTCTGAATTTTTATTTTTACATGAAGCATTTTTATTCCGGTTAGGCTTTTAATCCGATTAAATGTGTCCATGTGCACGGAGCTATTGTGACCTGACCTCACCCTGGTTCAAATCATACAAGATTTGTCCCTCCTATGATCATGACGCTTGACACTTGTGATTTAGGGCTATATAAATAAACATTGATTGATTGGGCTTCACGGTGGCAGAGGGGTTAGTGCATCTGCCTCACAATACGAAGGTCCTGAGTAGTCTTGGGTTCAATCCCGGGCTCGGGATCTTTCTGTGTGGAGTTTGCATGTTCTCCCCGTGACTGCGTGGGTTCCCTCCGGGTACTCCGGCTTCCTCCCACCTCCAAAGACATGCACCTGGGGATAAGTTGATTGGCAACACTAAATTGGTCCTAGTGTGTGGATGTGAGTGTGAATGTTGTCTGTCCATCTGTGTTGGCCCTGCGATGAGGTGGCGACTTGTCCAGGGTGTACCCCGCCTTCCGCCCGATTGTAGCTGAGATAGGCTCCAGCGCCCCCTGCGACCCCAAAGGGAATAAGCGGTAGAAAATGGATGGATGGATGGATTGATTGATTGATGACGGTAGAAAAAAGCAAATGCATCTTTCGAGACGTCTTTTCAAATAGGAAATCCACTATATTGCCAAAAGTATTTGACCACCTGCCTTGACTCACCTATGAACTTGAAGTTCCATCCCATTCCTAACCCATAGGGTTCAATATGATGTCGGTCCACTTTTTGCAGCTATTACAGCTTCAGCTGTTCTGGGAAGGCTGGTCACAAGGTTGCTGAGTGTCTTTATAGGAATTTTTTGTGCAGGCCAGTCAATTTCATCCACACCAGACTCTGTCATCCATGTCTTTATGGACCTTGCTTTGTGCACTGGTGCACAGTCATGTTGGAAGAGGAAGGGGCCCGCTCCAATCTTTTCCCACAAGGTTGGGAGCATGGAACTGCCCAAAATGTTTTGGTATCCTGGAGCATTCAAAGTTCCTTTCACTGGAACTAAGGGTCCAAGCCCAACTCCTGGAGCGGGCCCCTTCCTCTTCCAACATGACTGTGCACCAGTGCACAAAGCAAGGTCCATAAAGACATGGATGACAGAGTCTGGTGTGGATTAACTTGACTGGCCTGCACAGAGTCCTGACCTGAACCCGATAGAACACCTTTGGGATGAATTAGAACGGAGACTGAGAGCCAGGCCTTCCCGACCTCACCAACCTTGTGGACAGCCTTCCTAGAAGAGTTGAAGTTGTAATAGCTGCAAAAGGTGGACCGACATCAAATTGAACCCTATGGGTTAGGAATGGGATGGCACTTCAAGTTCATATGTGAGTCAAGGCAGGTGGCCAAATACTTTTGGCAATAGAGTGTATATTAACAATATATCGAGATACTCTATGAGCAATATATCTCCTATATATGCACAGGATTAGTATATTAGTTTTGCATGCTCAATCAAGTTTGCATGTGCTTTATTACACTCAATCCTTTAGTTTATCAGACCCTGCGTTTGTGAAGATCTCTACTATGGGTAGGAACGCACCATGGGCATGCATGCATAAAGTGACATCTCCAAATGTTTGACAAATTCTAACTGGCAATTGTGACAACTACCAACATTTATTTGTTAAATCTGTTCTGTGTAGAGGGAATTTGAAGAATATTACCGGTATTTACTATCATACAAGTGTAAAAAGAAATGAACCACTGTTAACATATAGTTACTGTAATAACAATAGAACCTTTTTTAACAGTATTTCTTGTCACACAATTATGAGAAATGTGAACCACTCATCCCTCGCTTGTCACTCATATCGTGCTATGAATAATTTTTATGATACAATATAGTACAGTATATTGACACCTTCACTCCCATTTTCATAATGTAAAATGTATTAATTCAACCACATAAAAAAACATTTTTTTCCTGCAACTCTTAGAGCAGAGAGGCACACACAAACTCTTAATTTAGATCATTAGTACATTTATTAGTATGTCTTAAAGGTTTGATAGATGAAGCAGCTGCTAAATGGACTTGTGTGATCAAACTACTTGGAAGAGGCGCCCATCTGTAATGGCACTTGACTGTTGCTTTAGGCTTCTCTTATTTTTCATCTGAATCATTTTAATTAACCTTATTCCTTTAGCGTCATTTATAGGCCATTCATCACTGGCTTTATTTCACTTAAGATGGCTGCATCAAAAAGAGTTATACATCATTAATGGGGTTGTAACAAATGAAATAAAATGCAAAACAGCTTTCAATATGTATGACAAACATCCTGACTGTGTGACTTTTCCATTAATAGTTTGGTCTTGTCCAATCATTTTGGTCTTGAACAGCACACTTTTTCATCGAAGCGTTGACATTTCCCTGCAGGGAATAACGCTTATTAATCAATATAGTGCTGTGCAGAACACCAACAGGAGGCTACAAGATGGCCATGCAGTTTAATCAAAATAAATTTACTCACTGACACACACGGACACACAAACACACATGCAGCCGCTACAGTAGGAAGACAAATAACAGCACAACATAATTCAAAGGAGCACTATGGCACATTAATCTTAACCAAGGTCCCGGACTACCCCTCCCTGTAAACATTAAAGCTTTGTAATGTCTTTTTGGGGACGAATAGACCATTTTTTTTCATGGTAATAATCATTCAAATAATCTATTACAGGGTCAAAAAATGTTGTATTCAAATGAATATTTTCATTTATTAATTATATTTCTTCGGGCATTTAATGGATCACAACTGGACTCTTCAGATTGTATTGGACAACGGCCGCGCCTCTCATTCGAAAAGGCTTCATCAGTTCATGGTCACAGACTTAAAGAGGAACTGCAATTGTTGGAATTGCCTATCATTCACAATCCTTATGTAAGACAAGAACACATGTTTTTATGTTTTTATTGCATTCTAACTCGTAAATAAATGAGAGCAACAATGGAGCCTATGGGAGTCGCTTTATTTTGCCTATAAAAAGCTCTTAAAAAACATCCAAACACTTCCATCAACATTTTATATATGGAACGTAGTAACAGGCACATTCATAATACAATTTAATATTTATGTATTTTGCTCATTTTTAACGTACAGTGGCACAACATTTCACAAATTCATCACAACTTTCACTTTTTCCTTCAACATCACTGATTATTACTTGATGTGGACTTCATGAGAGCCAACAAACATAGTAAAACATCACTTACTGTACAATGTCTGCTCTCACTGGGATGCCGACTGTTAGGATGTTGATATAGTATTTCCGTTCAGATGAAGAATGACTCATAAGAAAAAATGGGAAAGGAACCAAACATCTTTTTGGTCATTACCAGGTCGAAATTGGCTGTCAAGGTTGACCAACTTCTCTGATTATGTCCTCATCCTTTTACTATCCAGGTGAGAGACATGAGACGAGGAAGCAGCTCATCAGCTCATGACATCAATACAGCAGCATAAGGAAGTTAGCTCTCTGTGACAATGCTCCACTAAAAATAGCCCATTAATGTTAGCGCTTGTAATAACAATATCGCTAATACTTGGTTAATACTCAGGTCACGAACTGTAAATAGAGTTTTGTTGGCACTTTTTGGATGGTTATTTAGAGGGCTTTATGGACGGAATAATGGAGCTCCCATTGACTTTATTGTAAACTGACTTTTATTTATGAGTTAAAATGCATAAAAAAAAGATCTAGACCAAGCGTTTTGTGCCATGGCGGATCTAAAATAGTTATCCTCTACAGGAGAAGGCATGCCTGGACAAGAATGGTTTTGCTGCTAAGAGACACGTCTGCCAGTACAACAACAGTTTTTTAGGATGAAATCACTGATGAAGCCTGCTGGAACTAGAGGCAAAACATCTGAACACACAATCAGAACAATCCAGCTGCGATCGAGTTAATCCCTTGAGATGAATACATTGGGCCTGATTGACTAAAATCCCAGATAACAAGTGTTAAATAGCGTGTGCAAACTACAATATAAAATATAATAATATAAAATTGCTTGTACTAATAGGGGGTGTGTGCAATTGATAACAAGTGCAAAATTGTGCAGACTGCGGGAATGTCATTAGTCAGCTGACGCCTTGTTTTATCATACATATATTACTGCCTTTGCATAAGTCAGAGGCAAAAATTAGAGAAAAATTGAAGGATGCGAGGGCCACTTTTTTACATTTTGTATATGAAAAATACTCAAACCAAAACAATGTAGGTGAACATATGCTAAAGTTTGAAAACAACTTCTACATCTTAGCTTTGTGTTATAGAAAACAAAGCAATAAAATAATTCCTGGTTATTTTAATAATAATTGTATTTGTATTTATATCAACTGTGCTGTAAAGTAAGCTTGTATTTACTAATATTGCTATTATACCGTCAACTGAAATGCTTTTGAGAGCTTTAGTACACTCAAAAACATATCATGTCTCACAAGAAATTTGTACACTTTTTCATCATGACAGGACATACGGAAATCCTCAAAGGTCTTATACAGTAAGTTGTCGGCCATTTTGGTTTTCAGGTCCCAAGTCTCAAGTATTTTATATATATATATATATATATATATATATATATATATATATATATATAAATAATCCGATCATGAATGAGTATATCCGTTCGGCCACCTTGTTCAATGGAGAAGTCTGATCTACAAAATTTTCAGGCAGCATACCCCTTCCCCTTCGAGCTGTCCTGGATGAACTGCAATTATTTTTTCCAATAATTTTGGAACTTGCAAGCGTACTTATTTTTACTCGTCGTCGCCATGTCTCTTCTTCGTTCTTCTGCTTCGTCTCTGTTATGTTTTTGGACATTACTACTTACCGTAGTTTTGAAGCAATGCATGGTGGGAATCTGGATGTTGTGTGTCAGTGTATTAACATGCCGGCTGGAATAAACACACGCTGAGAAATAGCTCTGTGCCTGCCTACTTTATGGGTTATAGATAAACCTATGGATAACTTGTATAGTAGAAGGATATAGCCATAAACAGAGAAGTTGGTTGACTTTGACATTCTACTGAGTCCCCAAGATGGCGAGAAAGACTTGAAAAAAATGTGTATTTTTTGTTTTGTTTTACTTGTGTGAAGATTATGATTAATTATTCACCTAAACGGCCAGATATAAACATGCCAGTGAGAGCAGACATTGTATAGTAAGTGATTGTTATTATGTTCATAGTTTGTATTTCTTGTTTTTTTTATTATTATTATAGAGGTTTATTTGAAATAGGGACAGATACAAAAACACAGACATCTGAAACAGTTATCCAATGTATGCATCATAGTGTTTGTAGCCAAAGCTAATTTACAACACTTGTCCCCAACAACAACAACAACAACACAGATCCAACATCATTAAAATAGGAAAATAAAAAATAGAATGAGTCGATAATAATGATAATAGTAATATTACAGACAAAGTGCAAACTAGATAAAAGCCAATAACAATAATAACACAGACAAAGTGCAGACTAGATGAAAACCAATTAGTGAAAATGAGTAAAAACTAAACATGGGAACACAATTGTTGCTCAACTAGCCATAATTGTGTTTGTTTTTTGAAAGTGACAAGTGCAGGTATACTTTTCAAAGTGTCCGGTAAAGAGTTCCATAGTTGTGGTCCTTTTATTGAAAAGGCAGTCTGGGCAAAATATGTTCTATGTAATGGAACACAACAGTTGCCTTTTGACATTGCTCGGGTGGTAGATCTGGTACCACTTTGCAGTCTTGTAGTTGCCTTGCAGAGCAATTGGGGAGCAGAGTTATCCAAGCATTTAAAAACCAGTTTGACTGTGTGTAACAAAATAAAATTGGTAAAACTTAAAATATTGTATGTGGTTAAAATTTGGCAATGATGATATTGTATACTCTCCTTGTCAAGAACTTTCAAGGTGCGGTTATAAAGACACTCAATGGTCTTGATTGATGACTGGTGTGCCTGGGACCATGTAATTAAGCCCTAAGATATGTGTGAAAGAATCATTGCATTCATAAAAGTAAAAGCACAGCTAAGAGTTAAGCAGTGTCTTATAATCTTAAAACAGCCTAGGTTTGCCTTCAGGGTTTTACACATTTTCTTAATGTGACTTTTAAAATTCAGCTGATAGTATATGATTATGCCCAAATATTTGACTTCAGGTGCTTGTTCAAGGAGCTCCTCATTAATTTTTATATTCAGGTTTGTTTGAGGTAGCTGTTTTTTGGAGAAGCAGACAGTCTTTTTAGGGTTTAGGGTTAAAAAGGATGATGCCAATCAAGATGCTATTTTGTCTAATTTAGCATTTTACTTCTCAGCAACTAGAGTACAGGTCTTACCTGATGTATATACCACTATGTCATCCGCATACATCTGTAAATATATATCTGTGCATACATCTGGTAGGTCATTGATGTATAGACTGAATAGTATCGGTCCCAAGACACTACCCTGAGGTATCCCTGTTTCTATTTTGCGGAAGGAAGATCTCACATTATTAATGGTGACACATTGTTCACGGCCCTTTAGATATGACTCAAACCAGGACAATGACTGTTTGGATAAATTGAATTTAGTTAGTTTTGAAATTAAAATGTCATGATTGACTGTATCAACTGCTTTTTTTAAGTCTAGAAATATTGCACCGACCACCTGTCCTTTGTCAAGAGAATGTTTGGTATTTTCAGTTAAAAAACAAGTGGCAGTTTCTTTAGAATGGTTACGTCTGAATCCGAATTGCAGGGGAGAATAGTGATTTGTCTCAAGGTGGTGCATTAGTTGTTCCGAAACAATCTTCTCCAAGACTTTAGATAAAACTGGAAGAAGGCTGATAGGTCCATAGTTAGATGTCATTCCAGCATCACCAGATTATAAAAGTGGTATTACCTGTGCAGTTTTCCATCTATCTGGGAATTTCCCAGTCTTAATGGAAATATTAATAAGACGGGTACGAGGCTGTATAAGGATGCCGCTATATTTTTTAAGAAAAGCTGTGTCTAGGTTATAAATATCCTTTGAGTATGTGGTGTTTAGGTCATGTATGACATTTAGGACAGTTGTCTGACGAACCTCCTTCAGCTGAAATGAGCTGTCTTGTTCATCAGGTATGTCTGTTGTTTGGTCATCATTAGTCATACAAGAGAAACCCGAGGAAAGGTTTTTGGCAGATTCTATAAAGAATTTATTGAACTCATTTGAGACTTGTGTACAATCAGTAATGATTATGTCTCCTACTTTAAGTTTATATTTGGTTTGGGTGGTGTTACCCTCTGGGTTTAATAGGCTGTGTAGTAGTTTCCAGATCATTTTGCCATTTCCTTTGGCCTCTAATAGCATATGGATGTAATAGTTTGATTGGGACATTCTGAGTTGTTTAATGAAAAAGAGAGATTATGCCTTGAAAACGTTTCTCAAAACTCGTAGTGACACCAATTAGAAATATTTAAAGGCTTGCGTAATCAAGTAGTTAATTTCCGGATATCATCGTTAATCCATGGTAACTGATATTTTAACTTTAGTTTAGCACTAAGCAAATTGCAACCTGCTTATCACTCAGCTACTAAAACTAGTAGCTCATCCTCCTTACATTCAGGCTCAAAAACAAAAGTTTCTGGATCATCATTTTTCCCAAAGTAGTCTTGTTGTCGCTCATGAAGTCTGCCATGGTTAGTATTGTTATTGTTGAAGGAAAAAGCGAACGCTGTGATGCGTCTGTGAAGTTAATGTGCTGCTGTATGCTTAAAATGAACAAAATACATAAATATTACATGTCATTATGGATGTGCCTGTTACTACATTACATATAAACTTACAGCGTGTATATAAAAACGTTGTTGGAGGTTTTTGGATGTAATTAATAAGCGGAAAAAAGCTAATCCTATATACCTCCATTGTTAGCTGACAGATATTAAAATGCATAAAAAAAAGAAAACATTCTTGTCTCACATACAGTAGGAAGTGGTTTCATACAGCCCCTTTCCTTGCAGTTTACCTGACAGATGAAACGTGAGGAATTGGGAAGGTGCACTATTCACTTCAGCCGCCAGATGGCAGTAAAGTGTTCTTCAAATGTGAAAGTGGCACTTTCCGTTATTTTCAGCAGACTGCATTGCAAAATGATTAACCCCCCCTCATCTTCTCATGGGAGATCCAGACAGAAATTAATCTCTTCTCTACTGTAATAGTTTTGAAAGATAGGCAACATTTTTTTTTAAAAGTGCAGTTCCCCTTTAACTGTGCCAGTTTCCACGCACGGGCAGCACAGTGGACCAAGGAATTAGTGCGTGCACCTCACAATACGAAGGTCCTGGGTTCAATTCCCAGGCTCGGGGGTATTTCTGTGTAAAGTTTGCATGTTCTCCCTGTGACTGCATGGGTTCTCTCCGGGTACCTCCCACCTCCAAACACATGCACCTGGGGATAGGTTGTTTGGCAACACTAAATTGGCTCTAGTGTGTGAATGTGAGTGTGAATGTTGTCTGTCCATCTGTGTTGGCCCTGTGAGGAGGTGGAAACTTGTCCAAGGTGTACCCCCGCTTTGTGCCCAAATGCAGCTGCGATAAGCTTCAGCACCCCCAAAACCATGAGAGGGACAAGCGGTAGAAACATGGATGGATGGAGTTTCCACACACATTTCAGCAGCACACACAGCAGCATAACAGTTTTAGTCTTAATAAATCACATTGTGCGCTCCCAGTATCGGGGCCGTTCTAATAATCAGCATATATTCTGCATATTTATGAACACAGCTGCTAAATTTCTCTCTTTTGCTTATTTAATAGATGCAATCCTTTGTGCACTAGCTTGATAGATCAGCTTTGCGTGCGCTATTAAGTCTGAGCATGTTGTAACACACGCATACCTATCAGGCGCATTATGCGTCACACTTGCACCTTTTTGGCACATTCTTACATATCACCTTAAGTTAACTAGGCTGTGGTAGACACTTCCCCCCTGTCTTGTATTTTCCATTTTTTGACTGAACTGCACATTGTAGATTGCAGGTATTTCTGAGAAAATAAAATGAAAACCTCACATCGTCCCACTCAAATCCGGAGGGAGTGATTCTCTCGATGAGAAGTATGAAGCGATAGCCTCACACATTTGCCCTTTGGGACATCCTTGCATTTGTACGTCATTTGTACATTTTTACTCATGTCACAGGAGTGAAACATAGCCTTTAAGGGACTGACTGTCACAGTTGCAAAGGTTGCAGTATTTTACTATTGCAGCTGCATTGCGCACTCTTTATAATTTAACTCAAAGGTCAGTCAATACTAAACAAATGTAAGTTTGTGTGCAAATGCCATTCAGTCAGTGATCATTGATATTACAAGTGTGTTAACACTTTCTTTCTCATCTCATCCCAAGTACGCATGCAGCTGAGCCAGTCTTAGTGAACTTATTGTGCTTAATAATGCTCTTAGTCATTATGATCCGTAATGACTCCACACAGCCTGCAGGCACTGTGCACCAACCCAGGGGGTACACAACCTTTTTCCAAAGAAACCTACATTACTCTAGCTCAGTGGTTCTTAACCTTGTTGGAGGTACCGAACCCCGCCAGTTTCATATGCGCATTCACCGAACCCTTCTTTAGTGAAAAATTAAATGTTTTTTTTTTCAAATTCAAGACAACGTTATATGTTTTTGGTAACACTTTAGTATGGGGAACATATTCTAAGTAACAAAGACTTAATTTAGAGTTATTTGGACACTAGGAGAACATATTCTAAGGAATAAAGACTTAATTTAGAGTTATTTGGTTAGGGTTAGGGCATACTTGCCAACCTTGAGACCTCCGAATTCGAGAGATGGGGGAGTGGGTGGGGGTGGGGGAATGTTTGGGGGCGGGGTTTGGTGGTAGCGGGGGGTGTATATTGTAGTGTCCGGGAAATTGTAGCATCCTGGAAGAGTTAGTGCTGCAAGGAGTTCTGGGTATTAGTTCTGTTGTGTTTATGTTGTGTTACTGTCATGTCTGTGTGATCAAGTTTTGTTTAAGTTATGTTCTGCTTGGTTTTGGACTCTTTTTAGTTCCTGCTTTTCACGAATAAGGCATTAATAAGTACTTAATAATGACTAGTTAAGAGCCAATATGTTACTGATTTGCATGTTATTAAGCAACTAATTAATGGTAAATATGTTCCCCATACTATACATAAAGTGTTACCATGTTTTTTTTACTGGTACATAAAATGAACCGTGCATGAACATCACATTGTTCAAACAACAAAACCAACACCGTGCATGAACTCACAACAAATTACACACCTGCAAATCAGTCTGACTTCTGCTGTTGCCGCATCCGTAATACGCAGATAGGGAGACGTTTTTATTTACACGATGAGTCGGGTGTGTCTTGACCTGCGCCGAACCCCTGAGGCCGACTCACCGAACCCCTAGGGTTCGAGCGAACCCAGGCTAAGAACCACTGCTCTAGCTGAAAATGTTTATGTATTTGTTTGTGCATGCTATTCCCACACGTGTCTGTGTGATCCATTTTGTTTTACTGATCGTTCAAAATAGCACTCTTCATTCAAAGACTCTCTGAATAATTACAGATGTATTACCTTACACGTTCCCTTTATTAATATCAGGCCCACATTTGTATTTTAATCAATTGGCAGAATATAAATTGCATAGTCATTAAGTTTGTGTGACTGCTAAGAAACGTTGTGTGCACCCATCATAAAAATACGCAGCATCAGTAGATCGAGCATGTCCCGCTATCTACCCAACCGTGTGTCGGCATCCATTTGTCACCATCAGTTTACCAATTTCACGGGGGAGACAAAGTGTTCCCAAACAGACCATCGTTTTTAGTCTGTAACAGAAAATATTTAAAGTGCAACAATTTGCCTGAAAAAAATATATATAATACTTATTTAAACTACAAACATTTTTGAACGACTTGAACCATTTGATACTGAAAAATACAGTTTAATTAACAATGAATAGTAATATTAAATAATAATAATAATACATTTTAATTGATCAGCAGTATTAACACAAGAGCACAATATATGAAACACTTTAACCTACAAAAAAACATTGTGTTTTATCCCAATGAGGAAATCAAGATAAATGGTTACAATGAGCACTTTTTATAGTTCACAGCTTTTTGAAGTGGGTTTGAAGCATGATACTGCGTGATACTGATAAAGCATGTTCCCGGAGGGCCTGCCCCACTATTTGAGAAGAACTGCCTTAAATGAACAATATTGCAGTCTAAAACACATATCAAATTTTTATAGTTGCCATTACCTACAGAAACAAAGTCTCCAAGGAAGAAGTGTATTCGAAAGCATCCAGTAACAACGTGTCCGCATCATTCAAATTACTGCATCATGAGCTGAACTTAATTCAATTATTGTGACCAAAATTAGAGTCGCCAAAATAAAAAAATATATAAAAAAATCAATTGACACTCCACTTCAGTTTTAATAACAAATACGTTTATTACAGATGGTTGATAAAACAATTACCATATTTTTCGGACTATAAGGTGCACTTAAAATACTTTTTTTTTACTCAAAACTCAACAGTGCGCCTTATAACCCGGTGCGCCTAATGCAAGGAATAAGTTTGGTTGCGCTTACTCAACTCAAAGCTATTTTATTCGGTACATGGTGTAATGATAAGTGTAACCAGTAGATGGCAGTCAAACATAAGAGATAAGTGTAGACAGCACTATGATTGCAATATGGCTCAAGTAAACAACACCAACATTTTAAATGTTCCATTGAAAATATAGAACATTACACTCGGCGCTCAAAAATCTATCAAAATGTTTTAGTACGACTTTGGTAAGCTATGAAGCCGCACCGCTTGAAGGATTGTCGGTGCATTAAACATACAAGTATTAATATGGTGTGTGTATAAGGTAAGACATATCTGGCGTTTTGTTTTGCAATATTATGCAAAAGCAACTTTTATTTTCTTCTGGTACCTGCTGATCTGTATTTGGGAAATAAAGTTAAAGTTAAAGTACCAATGATTGTGACACACACACAAGATGTGGCGAAATTATTCTCTGCATTAGACCCATCACCCTTGACCACTCCCTGGGAGGTGATGGGAGCAGTGAGCAGCAGCGGTGGCCGCGCCCGGGAATCATTTTTGGTGATTTGACCCCCAATTTCAACCCTTGATGCTGAGTGCCAAGCAGGGAGGTAATGGGTTCCATTTTTATAGTCTTTGGTATGACTCGGCCGGGGTTTGAACTCATGACCTACCGATCTCAGGGCGGACACTCTAACTACTAGCCACCGAGCAGGTTCATGTGTAGAAAATCCTGAAAAATCGTGCGCGTCCGATAAGCTTCTTCTTTTTCTCTATCTTCTTGTTATGTGACATTCACCCTCCACTGTTGCCATTTCTAATATAAAGTAGTGGAAAGTGCTTATATATGTCAATAAACTCGCCATGAAAGCGCTAAAACATACCGGTATAGTAAGTTTACATTATTCACCGAAGGAACTTTAGTTATTAGAGTGCCGGTCGGACAGTTTTTCACGGGACACATTTCCTGTGTTGTTGTTTCCGAATGAGGAGATGCTGCTCCGTTATTGATTTAAGTAAAGTCTGAATGTCATTATAACAGTCAGCTCCATCTTTTGACACTTCTTCCACTCCCGTCCTTGCACGCTACACCGCTACAACAAAAATGACGGGGAAAAGACGCTGCCGAAGTTGAGCCACATAAATAAGACCGCCCACAAAACGGCGCATCCGGAAGCGACTGTCAGAAAGCATGTAAAACATGATCAGTGCAACATTTTGATCAAATAACCACCATTACATGTTATGTAGACCACAAATAAGTATTTTCAATTTAGAACTAAATAATACTATTATGACTCCTTTAGCGCCCTATAATCCGGTGCACCTAATATATGAAAAAGATCAAAAATAGACCATTCATCGGCAGTGCACCTTATAATCTGGTGCGCCCTGTAGTCCGGAAAATACACTACCGTATTTTTCGGAGTATACATTGCTCCAGAGTATAAGACGCACCAGCCGAAAATGCATAATAAAGAAAGAAAAAAACATATATAAGTCGCATTTTTGGGGGAAATGTATTTGATAAAACCCAACACCAAGAATAGACATTTGAAAGGCAATTTAAAATAAATAAAGAATAGTGAACAACAGGCTGAATAAGTGTACGTTATATGACGCATAAATAACCAACTGAGAACGTGCCTGGTATGTTAACGTAACATATTATGGTAAGAGTCATTCAAATAACTATAACATATAGAACATGCTATACGTTTACCAAACAATCTGTCACTCTTTATCGCTAAATCCGATGAAATCTTATACGTCTAGTCTCTTACGTGAATGAGATAAATAATGTTATTTGATATTTTACGGTAATGTGTTAATAATTTCACACATAAGTCGCTCCTGAGTATAAGTCGCCCCCCCCGGCCAAACTATGAAAAAAACTGCGACTTATAGTCCGAAAAATAGGGTATGTTTGTGTTTTTCATACCTACCATGGTTCTCAGTTTGAGTCATTTTAAACATGTTATACTTAAAAATAAAAAAGTATTATTCATGCTGTTGTCGTATTGAATACAATATCTGTATTGACCAATAGTCAAGGCACCAATCTCAGTATAGTATTGGAAGTGAAAAAGTTGTATCTGGACACCCATATTGTAAATACAGATACTACTAGAACGTTTACAGAATAAGATGCACATTTTCTTCTTTGCTTTTGTAATTTTGATTAGGAATTTTGAGGCCTTCTGTTAGCCACGGCATGAGTGTGATTTTTAGCCTGAGGCATTCAAATATACATACTCCACAGTGTATTATATTTTATATTATATTATACTTACTGTACATTACCAAAGCACTATATTGTCTACAAAAGCATTGAGATGCTAAACTTTTGAAGTGAAATCAGCCCATGTGAGCTAAAGAATGGAACGCCAAAGGAAAAGAGGATAATGAAATATGCTTAATGGAATACATGTGGTGCACAGGTGCTGTGGTGATATTATGGAAATGACATTTTGAACGCGGAATGTGCCAACACAAAATGATGGATGCATAAAAAGATGAAATGGCGGTTTGAAAGAATGGCCTCTGATGTATGGGTTTGCGGAGATAACGGGGTTACTCCGATGCGCTTTAAAGGTAAAAACTCGAGATGAAGTGATGCGAATGCAAAAAATGTCAAGAGGCGGCTAACACGTAGAGACAGTTTACAAAGGAGAGATAGAGAAGCCACAAAGAATGGAGAGATGAAGTAAAGCTTTCAAAGGTTAATGTGGACTCGGAAGGGAGGGTGTGTGTGAGGAGAGCATTAACGTGAGAGCTGTGTATTGAGAAATGGCACAAAAGTGCGAGAGGGTGGAGGTCGACATTGTTATGGAGGAAACGGTAAGAGGAAGTGAAATGACGATAAATGTAGACAAAAGAACAAAAGAGTGGGCAAAAGTGCTATCCTCCGTTCTTTCCCTTCATTAACGGGTCAGTGTAAAATTAGCGGTGCATACGTAGGCATTTTTGTTCTTTTAGATGCATGTAGCTATGTGGAACCAGCTCCTGCATATTAGAGCAGTGCAGGTTGAGCCACGCTGCAAACAATTAGAAAATCATTGATCATTCATCAAAGACGTACCGATGACGCCAGCAAACACACACTTGGGCGTGCACACATACATAACACATGCACACGTACTTACACACGCACATGTGCACTTGCTGGAAGAAGGTCAAACAAGTCATATAAAGTGTCATTACTCAAAGTAGCAAAGGAAATGTAAAAATTATTGGCAAACAATGGTGCAAAAATAGTAACAAACATGTCAAATTACACTACGTTTGAGTTATGGCGAGGAAAATCTGTTGAAAGTTGCAGCCATCTTTCTATATGACCTTTGACTAGCAATGGGGACTTTTCTGGTATCTAGTAATCGACAATGGTATTCAATGGTTCCAATTTTCGGTACTTGTGTGTGTTCATGTGTCAATAAATACAAATTTTTTAAAAAATCTATTTTTTTTATTGAATTTTATTTAAAAATGAGCTGACAATGATGACTTTGCTTTCTAGTTGTTATATCTTGATTTATACACTTTTGAGTCACATTTGCAAGTATTATATTGCAGAGTTTTAACTTGCACTTACAGACATAGCGGCGAACTGTAGTTACTGACAGTGGTTTTCTGAAGTGTTCCTGAGCCCATGTGGTGATATCCTTTTACACACTGATGTCGCGTTTTGATGCAGTATCGCCTGAGGGATCGAAGGTCACGGGCATTCAATGTTGGTTTTAGGTCTTGCCGCTTAGGTGCAGTGATTTCTCCAGATTCTCTGAACTTTTTGACGATATTACGGACCGTAGATGGTGAAATCCCTGATTTCCTTGCAATAGCTCGTTGAGAAATTTTGTTCTTAAACTGTTGGACAATTTGCTCAGGCATTTGTTCACAAAGTGGTGACCCTCGCCCCATCCTTGTTTGTGAATAACTGAGCATTTCACGGAAGCTGCTTTCGTACCAAATCATGGCACCCACCTGTTCCCAATTAGCCTGTTCACCTGTGGGATGTTCCAAATAAGTGTTTGATGAGCATTCCTCAACTTTCTCAGTCTTTTTTGCCACTTGTAATTGCTTTTTTGAAACATGTTGCAGGCATCAAATTCCAAATGAGCTAATATTTGCAAAAAATTACAAAGTTTCCCAGTTCGAACGTTAAGTATCTTGTATTTGCAGTCTATTCAATTGAATATAGGTTGAAAAGGATATGCAAATCATTTTATTCTGTTTTTATTTACCATTTACACAACGTGCCAACTTCACTAGTTTTAGGTTTTGTATTTTTCCATTTGATTATCACTAATATCTATTAAAGGCTCCTCCTCTGACTGTTGATGTATGTGGTCATGTACTGAACTATTTCCGTTTTTTAGGTGCGCTTGTGCACATCATAGATGTACTGTATTGATATATACGACTAGATATGCGAGCACTGCAGCAGCCTGCTAAGTGAAATGCCTACGTGGTGAGTATGCCTCCTTGTTGTTTTAGTTATTACCATACTCTATTACCATAGAATGCCATGCAGACACTCTGCCCCTCACCCTCACATCTAAAAATGCATAATTTTCTACCTTTTAGTCATGGTGGGAATTAAAGCCCTGAAGAGAAAAGGATAGTAAAATAAACAAATATTCTAAGTAACAGTGTTGTTGCAGAAAACATGCAGACACAAATAATCCCTGAAACATTTGAGGACTATTTAATAACCAAAAGTGTACTTCAATAAACCAAAAACTCAAACCAGGATCCAAAGTACTCTGAAACACTTTATTCAGCTGGACGGGAAGTCAAGTAGTCAATTATAATCCTCTGTGGGTTCATGACTATAAGCTACTCCTTTGACACACCACACCACGCCATGCTGTGTCAACAGTACTTATCGATTTTTTCATCTTGCTAGAAGTCAAACCTTTTCTTTTTGACAGTTGCTCATTCTGACATGCATCTTATACCCCACAAAGCAACACTGTATGTTTTCTTATTTTCTACCATTTGATATATTTTTGGAATGTTGTGTTTAAGTCAGATCAACATATCTTACACTTGATATCTTATTCATCACTGACCAAAGAACAAAACATGCTATTTTAAAGAATGAATTACCGTATTTTCCGCACTATAAGGCGCACCTAAAAACCACAATTTTTCTCAAAAGCTGACAGTGCGCCTAATAACCCGGTGCGCTTTATTACGATTCATTTTCATAAAGTTTCGGTCTCGCAACTTCGGTAAACAGCCGCCATCTTTTTTCCCGGTAGAACAGGAAGCGCTTCTTCTTCTACGCAAGCAACCGCCAAGGAAAGCACCCGCCCCCATAGAACAGGAAGCGCTTCACCCGCCCCCATAGAACAGGAAGCGCTTCACCCGCCCCCGGAAGAAGAAGAAAAAACGCGCGGATATCACCGTACGTTTCATTTCCTGTTTACATCTGTAAAGACCACAAAATGGCTCCTACTAAACGATCCGGTTCATAAAAAGACGCAATCTCTCCATCCGCACACGGATTACTACCGTATTTCACAGCAACTGAACCGCACTGTGGAACGGGAGCACGTACGGTGAATATTCGCTCCACAGGGAATGAGAAGTCATCCTTCACTGTGGTTCTAGCTTGCCATGCTAACTTCCACTCATGGTGATATTCAAAAGGAAGACCTTGCCAAAAGAGACCTTTCCAGCCGGCGTCATCATAAAAGCTAACTCGAAGGGATGGATGGATGAAGAAAAGATGAGCGAGTGGTTAAGGGAAGTTTACGCGAAGAGGCCGGGTGGCTTTTTTCACACAGCTCCGAAGGCGAACACACCTTCACTAAGACGGGCAGACAGCCTCGGACGACATACGCCAACATTTGCCAGTGGATCGTAAATGCTTGGGCAGATATTTCGGTCACAACTGTGGTCCGAGCTTTCCGGAAGGCAGGATTCACAGAACAACAGCGACACTGACTCCCGATGACTTCTACGAGACGGAACCGGCCATTTTGGATCCCACGCTTGCGCAACTTTTCAATTCGGACACCGAAGACGAAGAATTCGAAGGATTTACGAATGAAGAATAACTTCAGAAGGTGAGCGCTATGTTTATTTTGTGTGTTGTGACATTAACGTTCGAGCAACATTATGTTACTATTGCTCTACACCATTTTGAATTTTACTATGTTTGTGATTGCACATTTGCGTACATTTTGGGACAGAGTTGTTAGAACGCTGGTTTTCAATATATTATTAAAGTTTGACTGAACTATCTGACTGTTTTTTTGACATTCACTTTAGCGCAGCGTTTTTTTGACATTCACTTTAGCGCAGCGTAGGCGCGGCTTTTAGTCCGGGGCGGCTTATTGGTGGACAAAATTATGAAATATGTAATTCATAGAAGGTGCGGCTAATAATCCGGTGCGCCTTATAGTGCGGAAAATACGGTATATGCGAAAAACATTCCCAAAAGAGAATTTACGCTGCCAAATTTGAACGTTATTCTTGACATTTATTTACTTGACATTTATGGTACATTTGAAATGCGGATTAGTCCAGCTGTGATTGGTTGCAGAACCAAAACAAGTCAATATGGAAGACGCTAAACAAAAACTTGGCAATCTTATTTGGAAATTTAAATGCAAAAAACATTACGAAGCAGTCAACCGACTAGATATTATGCACAATCTGCGGGGCGGAGCCTATCTCAGCTACAATCGGGCGGAAGGCGGGGTACACCCTGGACAAGTCGCCACCTCATCGCAGGACCAACACAGATAGACAGACAACATTCACACCCACATTCACACACTAGGGCCAATTTAGTGTTGCCAATCAACCTTTCCCCAGGTGCATGTTTTTGGAAGTGGGAGGAAGCCGGAGTACCCGGAGGGAACCCACGCAGTCACCGGGAGAACATAAATCAAAATGATTACACAACAAACCTATGATGAACCTGATTAAACATAGTCTTTTGACAGAAGTAATATTCATAACACAGCAGTCAGTATTTTATTTTATTTTTTGTACAATTAACGAGGATCAAAAAGCCCTTTACCAAGAAAAGTGTCCACAGCTCCTTGAAAAAAAAAAGTATCTTCTGGAGCAACTTTTGTGGCGTTTTCTGTTCCTCCGTGTTTATTCTGTCACTGGTATGTTAAAAAATAAAAATAAAAGTTATGTGAGCAAATAAAAAATAAAATGGGTCTTTATTTCTATCAAGCTGGGTTTGTAAAACTTTTTGATACAACCAATATGTACCCAACATACATTTACTAAATGTATGTATGTGTGATTGATTCTTTCCAAATTTCCTTTATTCGTTGACTAATTTCAAATTATTAAACATTGTTGATTTAATATCCCTGTACAGGTTTATCCATTGTTGAATACCAATGGATTTCACAGCAGGTACATATTTGGAACCGTATTTAAAGTCTTATTGTAGCGTCTGTCTTGTGTCGAGAGAAATGATATGGCTGCTGTGACCCGGTGACAAATGAATTAGTTCCATTCCCTTGACAAAATCGCGACACATTTCATTCACCGTGCAAAGGTCTTCTCAGAGTCGACATTGAGCAACTGACCCTTGGCTATGAAATTTAATCAAGAGAAAATGAAATGAGGACGCGTGGACTTCGGCCAATTCGGTTTGGTGGCAGAGCCACCAGGCTTGTTTGGTAGTAATTAACAGCAGCGATGTGAAAAATGAGTGAAAACTTACACTAGTTGAAATTACAGTGTGTACCATCACTTAACACTTACTATTTACCAGTCAGTCAACTTAGGTTGATGCTATGTGTCTGCAATATCCATTCATCCATTCATTTTCTAAAGTGAATAATTAATAACAAAGTATTATCATTAAATATAAATGAGACTACTTTTATTTGAGTAACCTTCAGAAAGTGTACCAAACATGATGCAATTTAGCGCTTTGAAAAGACTTAGACATATTCTGACTTACCGAAATGTCAGAGCTGCTTCCAGTTGAAAACCGTTCATCAATCAGAATTATTCACATCATACGAATGAAAGTTCACCAAAATAATTGACAATACAAAAATAAATTGGGAGAAAGTATTACGTAGTTGAAAACTATGTGCCGCTCAATCAGTCGACCTCAGAGTATTTACAAAACTAAACCTGCCAATAGCTTCATCAAACTACGATTTGGGTTGCGATGCACAATTATCATATGGCGTTGTTTACTTCCTTTATTTGGAGGTGGGTGTATGTCATAAGCGTATATGTGTATATATATATATATATATATATATATATATATATATATATATATATGTAAGCATGACCTGCTACCTCCAACACGAGACAGCCGCACTGCCAGGACATTGAGGAACCAACATAAGCTGGCTGAACCCGAGCCCAAAGCCAAGACAAAGAGACTTAAAAACTCTACCCTGCATACTGCAATTAAACTGTATAATGACACATTAATTAAATAAGTAATACAGTCATATACCAGAATGCTAATAATTTCCATGCTGCTGTTGCCCTGAAAATGTTTTTTTTATATAAAATACTGTCTGTTCTTTTCATTTTTTTTTTATCTTTGTTTGTTTGATATTCATTGTAAAGTTCAGCTGTTTTTTCAGTGGGGCCCTGGCTCCACTGCAAGCATGAATTAATAAAGTCAAGTCAAGTCAAGGGCTTCACGGTGGCAGAGGGGTTAGTGCATCTGCCTCACAATACGAAGGTCCTGAGTAGTCTTGGGTTCAATCCCGGGCTCGGGATCTTTCTGCGTGGGTTCCCTCCGGGTACTCCGGCTTCCTCCCACCTCCAAAGACATGCACCTGGGGATAAGTTGATTGGCAACACTAAATTGGCCCTAGTGTGTGAATGTGAGTGTGAATATTGTCTGTCTATATGTGTTGGCCCTGCGATGAGGTGGCGACTTGTCCAGGGTGTACCCCGCCTTCCGCCCGATTGTAGCTGAGATAGGCTCAAGCGCCCCCCGCGACCCCAAAGGGAATAAGCGGTAGAAAATGGATGGATGGATGGAAGTCAAGTCAAGTCAAGTCAAATTTCCCCCAGGGATCAATAAAGTACTTTCTATTCTATTCTATTTTATTGTATTCTATTACGGCTAATACCGTAGCATGGCAATGTGTTACTATGCTAGAAAAAGAGTTCCTCAGTGTTTGCTCTTACAATAACAATGTTGCTACAACTTGGTTATTACACAAATTACGGAACGTAAAAGAAGTATTGTTGGCGGTTTTTGAATGCATTTTAAAGTGATTTAGCGGAAAATTTCACTGCTCCCATTAGCTGCATTGCTAGCCACCTAGAACGAGACAACTTTTATATGTACGAAAGTCTTCTTGTCTCTCATAATGATTGTGAACGATAGGCATAGTTCCAAAAAAAACGCAGTTCCCCTTTAAGTGGTTAATCGTAAAAAAGGAAACAATTTGGGTATATTACACCAGGCACCGTCAATAACATTGAAAACAAAAACATTCAATGTGGCAATGAATGGGGCACAGGGGCCCACACAATACTCTTTCAGGGGTCCCAGAATTGATGGTATTGATTCAAATGTGAAAGGTGCGCATCTCTACCCATGCCCAATCACTCCACAAAATGTTGGAGTGATTGGTTCAGTAGAATAAAGTAATAACTCCCTTGTGTAGAGAAAATGAGACACAAGCACTATGCTTTTGACACATGTAGGCATTAAAACATGCTTTAGAACAGCAGATAAAATGCATTTGAATATTAAGAAACGATACCCCTTACAGTTATTGGTGGTATAGTGTTTCACATACTTGACTTTTGTAACCAACTTGCAATTTATTCCCACTCAATGCCCCGCTCATAATTGCTTTGTGACTGATTGACAACCAATGTGGTTCACATTTTACAGCAAGCTGGCATGGGCTTCAGCCCCTGCCATGACTCTGAACATAATCAGTAAGACAACATGAATGGATGGATAGTCCACTTGTCAGGATTGTGTTGTGTTCAGTGCAGTATATTGAAGGTCTGAGCTTCTTTAACAAAGAAGAGGCCACGATGGAGATTCTTAAATTGAATAATTATGGCATTTAGGCTTTCCCTGTTTAGACAGTGCCTCTCAATACATATTATGGCATACTATTGACTGGTTAATGGGGCCCAATATCATTAATTTTCAAGACTCTAAAATCAAATTAGCATGTGAATAATTCTAAGTGTTATATGAGTGGTACTCAATCGATCAATCAATCAAAGTTTACTTATGTAGCCCTTAATCACAAACATTTCAAAGGGCTGCACAAGCCGCAAGGACTCCTCCCATTCACTTCTGTCCATCGTTTGTTTTTCATCTCACTAAAGATGTTGTCAGTTATGTCATCTGCGAAGAGATAAGAGGCGGTTTGTGCATATGTGGGCGCTGTTTATTGGAATGTGTTCACTTTGCCTGTTCCTATTCACGTGGACCTGCATGGAAATTGTCAGGACTGGCTGGTGGTTTATTGAGTTACTTTGATGGATCCACCATCACCGGCACCCATCAATGAGAATACCAGTAATCACCTCTAACATTCTATCAGTATGCCTTTTACCACCTCCCACTCCTTTATTTTCTACTTTGCATCGACTCATACTCCTTTCATAGAGCTTTTTACTTGCTTTCAACCACAAACCTGATTGTATCTAGTACAATGTTGTACTAAATGTAATACACTGTTATAAATTGACTCAGACTTTAACAGCCACATTAAGTCAAAAGGATCAGCAGCTTTTTACCACCAGAAAATAATTGCCAAAATCTGAGGAATATTGTTTGAATCAGAATTAAAAAGACTAATTCCTAGCCTTTGTCTCCAGCAGGTTCGACTACTGTAATTGCATTCTCACCGGCTCTCATTCAAATTGCTGCTGCTCAAGTCCTGACTAGAACCTGAATATACCACTATATGTGTCCAGTGCTCAGGTCACTGCACTGGCTTGCTGTTGCTCAGAGAATAGACTTTAAAACAGCTCTCCTTGTGTACAAGTCTTTTTTATGGTCTTGTGCCATAGCACATCCCTTATATGTTAGAACCACGGGGCTGCGTGGCTCGGTTGATAGGGCGGCTGTGCCAGCAACTTGAGGGTTCCAGGTTCGATCCTCACTTCCACCATCTTAGACAGCCATTGTATCCTTGGGCAAGACACTTTATCCACCTGCTCCCAGTTCCACCCACTCTGGTTTTAAATGTAACTTAGATAATGGGTTTCACTATGCATGTTCATTCACTACAGAAAAGCGCTATAGAAATATAATTCACTTCACTTCACTTCACAACCATTGAACCATTTCGGGCTCTGAAAACCTCAGGGAGTGGACAAGGGTCAGGACCAAACATGGTGAGGCTGTGTTTCAGTTTTATCCTTCTAAAATCTGGAATTGTCTTCCAGAAGATGTGAGACAGGCTTCGATCAACGTTGGCAATCTTCAAATCCAGGCTGAAAACACTTGTATTTAATTGTGCATAGGACATCTGAAATTATTTTATCTATACTCTTTGATTTTAATTTGAACTATAACAATTCCAATGATGAATTGTGATTACATTTTGTAATTATTTTCCTTCTGGTTTTGCCTTCTTGTGATTTTCTTTGCAGGACTTTGTGTAAGAATTGTTCTCTACAAATAAACTTGCCTTGCCTTGCAAGTACCAGAAGAGTGGAAAAACAAGTTTACTTTATATGCTTAATTGTGTATTATGTATATTGTATCCATTAAACCATGTCCAATTGTATTTACAATTCGCAAAGTACATGAAAATACCGTCTAAACATCACAATATGCCACAAATTCAGTCGGCCTTTTTGAATATTCCACTTCGAATATATTTGGCAATTTCCGCAGATTCTACGTCACTGTAGTAACGACTCTGCTGCAATGAAAGCTAACATCGTATTTGCGTAAGATGTCACCAGCATGTAGATGCTTAAGAGTGCAGGGCAAAGAACCGAACCCTGGGGAACTCCACACGTTACTTTAAAATACTCAGAGGTCACATTGTTATGGGAGTTGCACTGCATCCTGTCAGTAAGATAAGAGTTAAACCAAGACAAGGCTAAGTCTGACATACCAATACGGGTTCTGATACGTTCTAAAGCAATGTTATGATCGATGGTATCGAAAGCAGGGCTAAGATAAAGAAGCAGCAAAATGGATGATCATTTTTGTGAGGGCTGTCTCTGTAGAGTGATTTGCCTTGAAACCAGACTGAAAGGGTTCACAGACATTGTTAGATGCTAAGTGTTCATTTAGCTGCCGTGCAACAATTTTTTAAAGGATATTCAAGATAAAGGGAAAGTGGGACACCGGCCGGTAGTTTACCATGTGGTCAGGATCAAGGTTAGATCTTTTGAGCAGAGGATGAATAACCACTTTTTTGAATGCTAGGGGAACAGTACCAGAGGAAAGTGATAAGTAAATAATATTTAGCACTGATGGTCCTAATATTACAAACAGCTTCTTGATATGTTTCCCAGGAAGTAGGTCAAGTGAACATGTTGTTTGTATTGTCCCATTTACAAGTCACAGGAGTACCTCTAATATTATTTCTTCAAAAAGAGAGAGATTATTTCTGAGGGCAATATCCGTCGTACATACATTCGTATCTCCGTTAATAGAACTCAGTTGGAGCTGGGACGCATTATCTTTAAGCTCCTTTTGAATTAGTTCAATTTTCTTAGTAAAGAAATTCATAAAGTCATCAGCCGAGTGGGTGGAGCAACAAGGGGGAGTCCCCCGTTGGGTTAGCGATGCTACTGTACTGAACAAGTATTTAGGATCGTTTTATTGAGGCGGATGAGATCTTTAGTAATTAGTTTTAGCTAAGGTAAGCCTATGTTTATAAGTTATTAAACTATCGCTCCATACTTGATGGAAAACTTAAAGTTTAGTCACACACCATTTGCGTTCCAGCTTTCTACATGATAGTTTAAGAGCGTTGGTTTCTTCTGTGAACCAGGTCTGCTTGTTTTTACTCTGTCTTTAAATGATTCATTGATTGTCAAATCGCAACATGCCAGATAATTCTGTTCCACTGCAGTTCTGTAGGTGGCTATAATGCACAATATAATGTATTGGCAGTACAAAGCACGCTGTACCTGCTGGATCTGATGGGGTCACTGCACCACCTGCCCCCAATGTCAGGAAACTTTCCCAACAAAATAAAATGACTAAATTTGTACATTCATCCAGATCTGCAACAACATGTAATGTTTTATTTTCTAGTTGGCCTGAATGCCGTCCACCCTACAAAGTTTAAATACAAAGGTTGTTTTACTTTTTGTTCAGCAACTAACTATCAAATGTATGATCCAAACATAACTCTTGACTCTTTTGATTTCTGTGGTTGGCATCGTAAGTCATTTGTACTTATCACCCTCTAATGTACTTTATTTCATTTATTCAATGCATTCCTATATTATATCTTTCCCTTCTTGTTCTTGTACCTTCTCTGTGGCCTAGTGGCTAGAGTGTTCGCCCTGAGATCGGTAGGTCGTGAGTTCAAACCCCGGCCGAGTCATACCAAAGACTATAAAAATGGGACCCATTACGTCCTTGCTTGGCACTCAGCATCAAGAGTTGGAAATGGGAGTTAAATCACAAATGATTCTCGGGAGCAGCCACCGCTGCTGCTCACTGCTCTCCCCAGGGGATGCGTCAAATGCAGAGGACAAATTTCACCACACCTAGTGTGTTTGTGTGACAATCATTGGTACTTTAATCATTGGTAACTTTAACTTTGCTCTCGCTCCCCTTTGACCTCTGATGAGAGGTGAATGGATGACACAAAGAGGTTAATGACACAATGAATGATTATTGTATGTGCATCTGAGAAAAGGTGAAGGAAGGAGGAGTTTACTGTTTCTTTGTGTGCCTGTCATACGCCAATTAGTGTGTGCTTCCTTGCATGTGTATGAAATGGATTTCGGCTGAAATGGAGTGACTGATTACGGTTGTCATATATCCCACTATGCTGTCTCAATATTGTACTTACTTAATTAAAAAGCATGTGTTGGGTCGTTGCACTCGAGACACAGTGTGATGTGTGTGCACATATTGTAAGGGAAACATTTGCATTTTTGTATCTTATGGAACATAATTTAAATGAAAACCCTGTAAAATGCTGTTAAATCAAGGTGTGTTCAATGGCCAGTAGTTCTATGGTTCAGGCTCGCACCATTAATCTTTTCAGACAATTTTGCTGCTTTACACAAACACACATACACTTTAGAGGCCACACTCCAAAATACAGACTCCTTATTTTCAGGTATAAATACAAAACACATGCTCTTCAATCTAAACGTCGAAATAATGCAACGACACACTCTTTAACAGATGCCTCAATTTCCATATGAATAGTGCACACACAGCCACATCTATACAGGGATGACATATAGCCTGTGCCTCACTCAGATAATAAACAATGATGTGTACATCATTATTTAAGTGTGATATATCAATTGAAAACATGTGTTTGTTGAAATAGGACCAGCTGTCATTCGTATTCCAGTATGCCCCATGGTAAAGTTAACACAAAATTAAGTATCTTTCTAGATCATAGTTATTTATGATCTTAAATGCAGTTTTGTGAGATTGGATGAGGCAAATGTACACAAGATACACGTGAATTATGATAATAATAATGTCAATCTAAAGGCACAACGTTATGTTTGCTGATGTTTCTAATTAGCTTCCACTGCAAATATTGTCTTGGTTGCCGAAAGATGTTGTTGGTTAGAACAAGTTGAAAAATGTATTAATTATGTATTAGTTAATTAATGAATGCCTTACCATACATGTTGTTGTATAAGGTAACCAAAGCATTAAAACATATCTTAGTAGGACAGTAAGAGGAAAGCAAGACTACCGTATTTTTCGGAGGATAAGTCGCTCCGGCCGAAAATGCATAATAAAGAAGGAAAAAAACATATATAAGTCGCACTGGAGTATAAGTCGCATTTTTTGGGGACATTTATTTGATAAAACCCAACACCAAGAATAGACATTTGAAAGGCAATTTAAAATAAATAAAGAATAGTGAACAACAGGCTGAATAAGTGTACGTTATATGAGGCATAAATAACCAACTGAGAACGTGCCTGGTATGTTAACGTAACATATTATGGTAAGAGTCATTCAAATAACTATAACATATAGAACATGCTATACGTTTACCAAACAATCTATCACTCCTAATCGCTAAATCCCATGAAATCTTATACGTCTAGTCTCTTACGTGAATGAGCTAAATAATATTATTTGATATTTTACGGTAATGTGTTAATACTTTCACACATAAGTCGCTCCTAAGTATAAGTCGCACCCCTGGCCAAACTATGAAAAAACTGCGACTTATAGTCCGAAAAATACGGTAAATACAAATGAATTAGACCCATGTATGCATGTTTTTGTGTAGAATGATACATGTCTATTTAAACTTTGGAACATTCCGGTTCTTATTGCACTGATCTGCTCCACTTTGTCCATCTCCAATCACATGTCGTCGTGTTGTAAATGTTGCTCTGTGCTGCATAAATGTCAGACTTATGAACGTATTTCTCATACAATGGCGCACTCATCTTTTTCTGTAGGGCATATTTTCCCACAGAGTTTGAAATATGCACATTTAGCGTCACATGGCACTTGCGGATATAGTCATCAGCCACATCATTAAAGTGGCGGGGTACCTAATGTCCTGCAAGTGTGTATCTGTGGAGAATATAAATGACCTAATAAATATGTTTGGTTATTTGTTGTACTATTTTGAAGTCTGTAACCAAGGCCTTGAATAAGAAAGCACCCTGCAATGTGCTTACACAGCAGTGATGACCTTTTATTTACCAAGGAGAAAATGGCTTACATTTATCAGACTGATATAACTCCTATTATTTCGGTCTTCACATCAAAAAGACAAAATATCCAGGTGTAGATGAGGTAAACATGGAACAAAACGAAAACGACACAAGAGCATTAATTATGTTTATTGCTCTTCTATCAAGCTACTCTCCTGACTAGGCATGTACAACGTATATTGGTATTTGTTGGTACCAGTTTCTAATTGGCTCGGGCCAGTAAGACCATTACAGTTTTTTTTCCATTTGCTTACACACAATTTTACTAACTGTGTGTCTTTTTTCAAAAGGATTTACACACTTTTCCAAACACAAAATTCAATTTTCTTGATTCCTGGATTATTTGCAAAATGACACACTTTGGTCAATACATGTGCCCATTCATCAAAATAAAGCAAGCATTTGAAAAAATGCAGTTGTGTTGTCATCTCACTCACACAGACTTCAAATGATAAGAAACTATTGGAGTGAGTTACCCACAACAGTGATTAATACACAACACATTTGTAAAAACCCCTATTTTACGATAAGAAATCACATGTTTGGGACATTTTGCCCGACCTTTTTAGCATATGTGATGAATGATTACTACAATTTACAAAATATATTGGCAAATCCATAGCACTCGTCATTAATTACTTTGAAGTGGGCCTATATGTAAGGACCTAAAGAGAAAATAAAAATATCCTGTAATCTTTCCTAGAATTGCTCAACAACAATGCTGCAAACTGAAATATGTATTTTTACCACAGTCAGGTAAAGTAACATATCACAGTAGTCAACAATGGCATGCAGAACAAATTACAATCTGAGACAAATAAAAAGGTTTGAAAAAAAATCTGGAGATAAAAATTACAAATGGAAAAAACTGTATAGTGTAGCACCCACTTGAAAGCTTTATTTTCAATGTATCACCTGTGTGTCTTTACACCTGGTGGAGGTGATTATCCCATACTTGCCAACTCTCTCAAATTTTCCAGGAGACTCACGAATTTCAGTGCCTCTCCCGAAAATCTCCCGGGACAACCATTCTCCCGAATTTCTCCCGATTTCCAGCCGGACTTAAGGCACGCCCCCTCCAGGTCCGTGCGGACCTGAGTGAGGACAGCCTGTCGTCACGTCCGCTTGGCCAACCAAAAAGTAACCACAGAACACTAGTGTTCTGTGGTTACATTTTGGTTGGCCAACGGTTTACGTTGTATTGCGCACCCTGACGGCAAGTGTGGGAGTCGGTTCTGAAGTATGAAGTAAAGAGACGTAACTTCATCACCTCGCCTGGTTATTGACTCCAACCCAGAATATTACACTGCCCATACCTACGCTTCTTCAAAGGCTGTGCTACTGGCTGCAAAGCATTGCACTTTCAAATACAACAATGAGTAGAGAGGAGTGTTATGTGTGTATATGTGTAAATAAATGAACACTGAAAATCAAGTATTTATTTTATTTATATATATATATATATATATATATATATATATATATATATATATATATATATATATATATATATATATATATATATATATATGTATATATATATAGCTAGAATTCCCTGAAAGTCAAGTATTTATTTTATTTATATATATATATATATAAGATATACTTGAATTTCAGTTAATTCTATAAATATACTCCTCCCCCCTTAACCCCGGCCCCGCCCCTCCGACCTCGCCCACCTCAACCATCCCCAACCCCCCAAATCTCCCGAATTTGGAGGTCTCAAGGTTGGCAAGTATGGATTATCCAATGTGTTCAATTGTGTGGTCGTTGGCAAACCAGCCCTTTGGATTGACCAGGAAGTAATTTCACAATCCTTATCTGTGTGTATGGTGTAAAGATGTGTGTATCACTATCCTAGTGTGTGTGTAAAGTGTGAAAATGTGTGTATCACAATTGTTATCTGTGTGCAAGATGGGAAGGTGTGTGTAAAGCATTGTGTGTAATATTTCGCAAAAAATGTGAAGCAGAGTCTATGCCTAATATTAGGCAAATCTGCACCGTGGTTTTGTTTACTGTGTGTAGACTTTTGACAACTGTGTGAAAATTAAAATTTTAGTGTGTAAGCAATTGGAAAAAACTGTAATATACTGGACTAAAGATACTGGTATCAGTATTTTTTTTTTTTTATCCAGCTGACCGTCGTCATGATCCCCCACTGTCACATTCAGTTCAAGTGCCGCTACTACGCACAAGTAGATGATTATCAGCTTGAAATAATCACAAATAAGGAAGCAACACCACGCAAACGTTTGTAACACAACAAAATTTCCTCCTAGTCCCCAAAGTCACACACACCATTAAGAGTAAGAGTCAGTTTGAAGTGAACGCTACTTAACTCACGACCGCCACGACATTGCGCTTCATCAACCCGGCCGTCCTTTAAGCGATCCAGTAATCCACAGGCCAATATTAATCCACTCAAAACGTGAACATTTTAAATAATCACGGAGTCTTGTTATTTATATAATAGACACACTACACAAACACATATTTGTCGGTGGCTGTCAACATTGGCTTCCGGTCTTTCACTCAAATAGGTCTTTGTGCAACATAAACAGGAATAACAACTCCTATTGTTACAAAATGCACACCCATCTATCATGCTAATTAATTGATTTTAATTATGTATTTGATATGAGATATAATGTAAAAGGTCTGTGAATGAACACAAACATTAATATTATTTTTCTTTATTATTTATTATTTTATATAATATTTATATAATGTTACTATAGAGGCAAGCATTAGAAACCTCTTGTGATAATAAAAAGGCTTGTAAAAAATGTATTTGTTACCATCTTTATATACAAAAATTCAGAGGTGTGGACTCGAGTCACATGACTTGGACTCGAGTCAGACTCGAGTCATTAATTTGATGACTTCAGACTCGACTTGACAAAATGTAAAGAGACTTGCTTGACTTGGACTTTAACATCAATTACTTGTGACTTCACTTGGACTTGAGCCTTTTGACTTGACATGACTTGCTACTTTCCCCAAAACGCAAAGATTAAAAAGTTATTCAGGAGCGCTCCATATCTTCCATTGTGTACGTGTGTGTCTGTCAGGGAGTGTGCGCTCTGTCAGCGTGTGTGCTGCCTGTCAGTACAATAGCCAATCAAATTAGATCCACGTTGTTTTCGTCCCACAGCATTCATTCAATCAAATTGCAGAACAACCAACGAAGAATAGCTCTCCAACAACGGGCCAGTGAGGAAAAATGACGCCAAAGATAGTTTCGTTCGGGTATTAAAACTACGACTTGGTCAACAAAAAACGAATTGCAACAACTTCCAACTTCGTTCGACATTTGAAGTTGCACAAAGAAGGGTAAGTTTTGAATGTAAGCTAACGTTTATTGGCTAAGTAATGTAACTTTTATTTGCTGTGTAGTTAAATCAGTGAAGCAGGATAAATTGAGCGTAGTAAAAGTAGCGTTTGTTCTCTATAAATATACCCAAGTACAAGTAAAAGTATGTTGCATTAAAACTACTCTTAGAAGTACAATTTATCCCAAAAGTTACTCAAGTAGATGTAACGGAGTAAATGTAGTGCGTTACTACCCACCTCTGCTTGTGACTTGCAAAACAATGACTTGGTCCCACATCTGCAAAAATTTCATATAGTACCCTTAGGAGTACTGATGAATACCGGTATCGACACGGAATATCAATATCAGTATCGATAAAATCCTAACAATATACATCCCTAATCCAGTCAAGATGGTAAGTGCAATGACCAAAAACTTCCCGATCATCTTATTTCTTATGTTAAACTTTTCCTTTTTTTTAACATTATAAACAGGGAATACTTTGGTCTTGTTGGTTTATTTTATTCCGCCATTCTTCTATGGTTTCCATTTGTGATGCAAATCTGAGAATCTGGGACACAGCGGCTTTCTTTATTGGCAGTAGAACAGTGTGAGACTGTAGGTGCATGGATGCATCATCATCACACACACACACACACACACACACACACACACACACACACACACACACACACACACACACACACACACTTCACCACAGCAGTCATCCATTTATCTTGTAAATATGTTGGAACACTTAAATATAGCTGCCTGAGAGGGCTCAGTTATAACAAAGAAAGCCCTAAAGGGGCTTTTTATTTCCCAAAACACAGCATATATTGATCCAGAAGAGACATCCACCAACAGACACTTTCTCATACGCAATATACACGTGGGGTCTACATGAAATGTCTCTGGACTACTTTTTATGTGAAACTATCAAAACATCAACTGAACTGAAAATGTTAAGAGTTAAAAAACTGGGAGGTTTACAAGGGGTAAGCTTGTTTTTTTATGGTCAACGCCCACAGACACATAAAATGTGGCTGGAAGGACAGGGTAGCTATGGATAAGCATTTAATCAAACACGTAATTTAAAAAAAACATATGAAACCCAAAATAAATAACCAAAATATTATATATATATATATATATATATATATATATATATATATATATATATATATATATATATAAATATATATATATATATATATATATATATATATATATATATATATATATATATATATATATATATGTATGTTAGGTCAGAAAAAATACAGAGGCTATACAATCCCTGTAGGGATGATATAGCCTACGTGTATATATATATATATATATATATATATATATATATATATATATATATATATATATATATATAAACAAATCAAATTAGCCAATTCCAAATGCATTGAATTACATGTACTATAGGTTCAAATTGTAATGATTTGGACGTTAGAAGGATTTAGAAATGATATGTTAGATTGCTACTGAGTAAAGGCATGCATATTGCAACATTGTTAGTGAACAATACATAATTTTGACTGCCGCAATCTTGAACCAACAAGAGATTGTCAGAGGCACTTCAGCTTTCCTTGAAGAAGAGGCTCTTTAGTTTGGCACGCAATACCCAATCAGTAACTCGAGAACGTACTCAGACACTAGCTTCAAATGAACATGATCGTAAATAGACGGAATGCTAACAACAGTTATGTTTTGAACACCATGAGGGGGTAAACAACCACTTAGTAACACAAATGAGGACGGAATAACCGATTGATTGCCATGTGACTATAACACATGCTTTCAACAACTATCTACCATGTCAGTCAGGGCAAAGTGTGCTGGGAAGCCAGAAGATATACCACTGATGCTACTATACTAACAAAAAGTTATCTTGGGCTTGTTTGGGTAACAACTCAATTGGACGACAAGTGAGAATTTTATCCACAAATCGAAGAGGTTAGTTTTTCACTTTTATTGTTGTGTAATAGAAAAAACAACAACTTGTGTAACCTCTTAAGGGGACACAATCCATTCTGGCAGGCCCGGCCCTAACCAATCTGGCGCCCTAGGCAAGATTTAAGTGCCCCCCCCCCCCCCCCCCCCCCCCACATCGGCAGTGAAGTGTATATACTCACAAGAAACCGAATAGCTTTGTCTTTGACCTTTTTTTTTACTTACAACAATACCTAATATATAAAGGGGTGGAAAAGTGACTATTACCTGCAGGGCAAACATTAGCTAACCAGAAGGCAATAACAATGTAAACAAAAAACACCTGCTTAAAAGATCTAATACCTGAGGAATGTAAGGTGGGAGTACTGTAATTACCTAACGTTACATTATTATTTTCCATAACAATTTAGCCCCCTCCACAATATTAACCCGACGTTAAAACAGAACTAGCTATTTATTGATTAGCAATTGCCGAATCATGTAACATTAGCTTTATGCTAAAAAGCCAGGTTACTATCACATTCTGTAACAGACAAATACTTTCATGTAGGCTAACGTTACCTACCTGCTACCTCTGTCTTTTCTCGTTTCTCCTCCTCTTCTTTTCTCTTTTTTCTTCCCTGGGCACCTGACAGTTTTGGCCGTTTTGACATCTTGTGTTGATTTTTTGATGTGGTGACGTCCAAAAAGAGTCATGATACGGGAAGGGAGGGGGCGCACCGTGCGGGGGGAGGGGGGGTGGGGGGGGGGGCGTAATGTTGTAACAAATAATATTTCTATTAAATAGGCTTTACTTTGCATTTTAATTAAAGTGGGATTATTGTTTGTATTTAGAAATAATAGTACCAACTTTTTTTCTTTTTTTTTTTTTTTTTTCTTTTTTTCTCCAACATTTGTGGCACTGGCGTGGCGCCCCCTGATGGACGGCGCCCTTAGCATTTGCCTATACGGCCTATGCCACGGGCCGGCCCTGCATTCTGGGAAGCTTGTCAACCTTGAATGTGTGTCTCTCAAAGGATATAAAGGTAATCTGGTTCCTGAGTCAATCAGTAGCCATAATAAAGCCTTTGTTAATCGTGCAAACATTGTTTCAGTACTATTTTGACAATCCTAACCGCCATACAAATGTAAGTTAACCACTGTAAACAATAATTAACTTATTGAGGTAACTCCGATTTTTTTTTCTTTTTCTTCTTCTCACTTCCTTCCTCTCTTAAAGAGAAACTACACTTTTGGGGATAATTGTGCACATCATTCACAAACCTTATGTGAGCCAAGAAAAACACGTCTTTCTCTTTTCTGTGAGTTGAAAATATTGAAAAAACTGCTAGCAAGAGATGGCTAATAATGCAGGTAATATTTCACATGGTAATTTTCAGAATATTGCGTCTGTAAAGGCCTCTAAAAACCAACCAAAAACAGCCAACAAAGCTCCATTTATCTGCATTTTAACCAAGCTCTAGCTTATTTGGTTGGTTGGTGCCAGTTTATTTAGAAAATCAATACAGATACAATGTAATAAATCACATATTTCCAGTTGTTTCATTACACATGTATGAAAAAGAGTAAGAAGAACCAAAGTTTATTTAATCCTACTCCTTTTAGTATCATAGCAGTTTTAACCTATTTATTTGTTCCCTATTGGTAACACAACAGTACAAAGATATACAATGCCCATCCACCCATCCATTTCCTACCAATTATTAAATAAATAAACAATAATTAACGTTCTCATAAATAAGTAGTTGTTATTAATGGTTCACCTACGAAATGAATAAGATTATCAGATTATTTTTAAATAAGATTCAAGGTGTTTATCAAGATTCTTCTTCTTTGTACTTTGTGAACACATTGAGTTAGAACAGTTTCTTAAACTCGATTGTATCAGTGCATTGTTTGACTTTCTTGCTTCATCCATTCAAAATGTTCAGCAAATCCCAAAAAAAACTTTAGGGGTGCTAAATGCTCATTTAGTATGCATGATTTACAATATTTTTTAATGTACAAAGTGTTCTAAAGACATGTTTTTGGGGTGTAATATGTTTCTTGTTGCACCCCAAGCAGTTGGGTATTTGATATGACATTCCCAAAAACGTATCTCTCTACAGGGTCCCCCAGTCCCAATTTACATTCTAATCAAAAAGCCTCAACAACCAATACCGTGTGAAACAAAATATGTCTGCCTCCCATTACAAGTCTTACATATGTCTCCATTTGTAGAATACTATGTGCAGAAGAGGGGAGAAACACGCTACGTTTACTCCGTTTCATGTATTTAAAGGTGCAAAAGCAACTTTTCTTACCTATTGGTACTTGTTTTTGTGTATTTGGGAAAATTCACGGAAATTTGAAATCAAACCATGGAAGAATGGCAGAGCTATTCATTAACAGTCTTGCCTGCCTTCATACGTCCTCCAAACGAGCCGTTTGAAATGTTCCCCAATTGTAACATTTTTCCCAAGTTTGACGTCAGCGGAAACCGCCAGAAATGGTGGAAATTTACCCAAAGTGCTTTGAATTGCCTGTCGTCCTAGCTGCTGATGAGGGGTGGAGACAAAAGCTTGTGAAATGTCAACACACATAAATGCTAAACACGCAAGGATACCTGGGTAAAGCCAAAGTCCATGGTCGAGCAGTCTAGTCTGTGTTTCAGCCGGCCCGCTCTTTAAAATGGATCCACACAGTCTGTCCATCTGCTGTCCAACTCACTCTTCCGTCAGTGTTGCTCGAACATTTGTCAAGAAGAAGTCAGCTACCAGCAGGCCTCCTAATTTCTTCTTCTCTTCTCACTATCCATCAAAGGAGCGTAGAAATCCCAATTGTCAACATTAGCTCCTCACACAACTAGATCTAAATGTTGCAGACCTCATGCCATCTGGAAATGCTGTTGTTTTGGAAAAAGAAGAAGACTAAGACATAATCGCTGTGATCCATCAAGTGGCAGTAAATAGTGCCCCATACTTTGTCTTATCAAGTTTTTCTTGGTCAAATCTGTCTTTAAGATAGAAAAATCAGACTACTGAAAAGTTACAGTGCATTGTTTGACCAGGGAGATGGAGATTTGGTCTGTACATTAGTTGAGCATGAAATCCATCTACAAGATGATGCCCCTGTATGGAAACACTATCACCGCCGCCATCTAAATATGAGCAAATAAAGGCCCATATACAAGAGTTGTTGAACAAAGGTGTTGTGGGATAAAGTAGCCCATTGTGATCACCTATCTTCTTGGTCTTGAAGAAAAATGGAGAAATAAAAAGTTGTGCTGATTACAGTTTGCTGAAACCAGAAAGGATGCTTATCCATTTCTACACGGAGACCTTGGATGGTCTCACCAGTCCACGGTGGTTCTGGATGTTGTCCCTTGAAAGTGGTTACAACCAGGTCCCCATGGCAGAAAAAGAAAAAGCTGAAACAGCTTTCTGTACGTCTTTTTGGCTTTTTGAATTCAATCAAATGCCCTTCGGACCGTACAATGCACCAAGCACCTTTCAAAGATGGATGGAGCGTATTTTTGAAGTTTAGAGGTTTCAATCTCTTTTGCTTTATTTGGACGATATAATTTTTCAGCCTCTTTCGAGCAACACCACCAAGGACTTGACCTTGTTCTTTTTCATCTCAAAAAACACAACCTGAAGTTATAATTGCAGAAGTGATACTTTTTTTTTCCAATCTGAAGTCAATTATCTGGGCCATGTCATTTTTGTGGCTGGAGTTGCAAGGAGACCCTCCAAAATAAGTGCTGTTGCAGAGTGGCCCAGGCCCACCACCTGTACAGAGCTGCAGTCGTTTCTTGGCTTTGCGTCCTACTACCAGACTTTGCAAGACTTTCTGCTCGTCTTCACAAACTCGTGGCAACACTGGGAGGCACAACAAAAAAGACAGCAGGAGGAAAGGAGCAATTGCTGATCTCTGGAACCATGATTGTGGATAGGCCTTTTACATGCTTAAACCCATGTTGATTAACGCACCGGCGTTGGGTTATACCATTTTCACTTAACCATTTATTTTACAAATTGACATGAGTCATGCAGGGCATACATTGCCTAGATTAGCCATCAGTCTATGCAACGTATGCTCGAAATAAAAGTAAGCATTAATTGGAAATTGAAACATAGCCTATACTACAGCAAATACGAGTACATATTTTGATAGAAAACGCATATTTCCTCTTTTTACTCGCCATGTTTGAGAAATGATGTCTCTTCTTCTTCTGGACTGCTTCTTCTTCTGTACTGATTGCCGCGCTTGACTTTGAGGTGTAACCGTCATTATTGTCCAACCATAAACGGCGCTCAACTATTGTTGTCCGGGTAGAAATCGAGAGAGATTCGTGAGAATAGCGGCAATGGGAACATTTTGGGAGGGGCACTAAATTCGGGACTCTCCCGGGAAAAGGGTTGGCAAGTATTGTCATATTACTCTAAAGCAGTCCTTCTCAAATAGTCCGGTGGGCCCCCCTGGGGCAACTTTTTTTTGTGTGTGAATGTGTATTTTTGTCGGCATCATGATATATGAGAATTGTTGTGACATCCAGTTTATCCACAATTCTAAGCTACCCAGAAGACATTGAACTGTCACCTATGGAAATTGACAGTTTTGCACACATGTACACACACACGCACAAACACGCGCATGTGCACACACGCACACACACACACACACACACACACACACACACACACACACACACACACACGCACACACACACAATCTTGTATTTGTTACCTTCTTGAGACCTCCGAAAAAAATTCCTACCTCTTTAGGACCACTCTTTCTAAATATATAAAGACTTGTATTTATAACAATGATGATATATACATACTATGGAAATATAAAAAAGGTAATCTTTTATTTTTGTTTTTTTTGTGTGTGTATCTTGTTTGTTTATCTTCATTATTTACTTCAAGTTTTAACAGTATGCCTCTATATACATATTTATTTAATTTTTTAAATACATTTTGGCCTGAGGGGCACATATCAATTTCTTACATACACTTTTTACATATGTTGGCCAGAGGGGGAGCACTTCAAATGTTTACACACACTTGTTATTTCATATGATGACCAGAGGGGGAGCACTTTTAAAACCAACATAGTCAATTTGAAAAATCCCTCCTTTTTGGGACCACCCTCATTTTGATAGATTTCACCACCAGGGGTGCAAATGAGACATTCTCTATCAGATGCAATGGTTTTCCGTATTGGGACCATGATTTATGTCCTAACTTGTTCACCGGTTCTCATATGGAAGGTACTTTTCCTTGTTGATGTCTCAAGAAGGATATAAATACAATAACACACACACACACACACACACACACACATACACACACACACACACACACACACACACACACACACACACACACACACACACACACACACACACACACACACACACACAATAATGCTGGTGTTTAAAGACAGAGACAGAAGAAAATAAAATATGCATCTGCTCAGGTGCACACAAGAAGACAAACATTCCTAAATATATTACAAACCCTGTTTCCATATGAGTTGGGAAATTGTGTTAGATGTAAATATAAATGGAATACAATGATTTGCAAATCATTTTCAACCCATATTCAGTTGAATATGCTACAAAGACAACATATTTGATGTTCAAACTGATAAACATTTTTTTTTTTGCAAATAATCATTAACTTTAGAATTTGATGCCAGCAACACGTGACAAAGAAGTTGGGAAAAGTGGCAATAAATACTGATAAAGTTGAGGAATGCTCATCAAACACTTATTTGGAACATCCCACAGGTGAACAGGCAAATTGGGAACAGGTGGGTGCCATGATTGGGTATAAAAGTAGATTCCATGAAATGCTCAGTCATTCACAAACAAGGATGGGGCGAGGGTCACCAGGTTGTCAACAAATGCGTGAGCAAATTGTTGAACAGTTTAAGAAAAATCTTTCTCAACCAGCTATTGCAAGGAATTTAGGGATTTCACCATCTATGGTCCGTAATATCATCAAAGGGTTCAGAGAATCTGGAGAAATCACTGCACATAAGCAGCTAAGCCCAGCTAAGATCCCTCAGGCTGTACTGCATCAACAAGCGACATTAGTATGTATAGGATATCACCACATGGGCTCAGGAACACTTCAGAAACCCACTGTCAGTAACTACAGTTGGTCGCTACATATGTAAGTGCAAGTTAAAACTCTCCTATACAAGGCGAAAACCGTTTATCAACAACACCCAGAAACACCGTCGACTTCATTGGGCCTGAGCTCATCTAAGATGGACTGATACAAAGTGGAAAAGTGTTCTGTGGTCTGACGAGTCCATATTTCAAATTGTTTTTGGAAACTGTGGACGTCGTGTCCTCTGGACCAAAGAGGAAAAGAACCATCCAGATTGTTATAGGCGCAAAGTTGAAAAGCCAGCATCTGTGATGGTATGGGGGTGTATTAGTGCCCAAGACATGGGTAACTTACACATCTGTGAAGGCGCCATTAATGCTGAAAGGTACATACAGGTTTTGGTGCAACATATGTTGCCATCCAAGCAACGTTACCATGGATGCCCCTGCTTATTTCAGCAAGACAATGCCAAGCCACGTGTTACATCAACGTGGCTTCATAGTAAAAGAGTGCGGGTACTAGACTGGCCTGCCTGTAGTCCAGACCTGTCTCCCATTGAAAATGTGTGGCACATTATGAAGCCTAAAATACCACAACGGAGACCCACGGACTGTTGAACAACTTAAGCTGTACATCAAGCAAGAATGGGAAAGAATTCCACCTGAGAAGCTTAAAAAATGTGTCTCCTCAGTTCCCAAACGTTTACTGAGTGTTGTTAAAAGGAAAGGCCATGTAAAACAGTGGTGAACATGCCCTTTCCCAACTACTTTGTCATGTGTTGCCGCCATGAAATTCTAAGTTAATTATTATTTGCAAAAAAAAGTAAAGTTTATGAGTTTGAACATCAAATATCTTGTTTTTGTAGTGCATTCAATTGAATATGGGTTGAAAAGGATTTGCAAATCATTGTATTCCGTTTATATTTACATCCAACACAATTTCCCAACTCATATGGAAACAGGGTTTTTACCAATAAAATACATAAACACAAAAAACAGAGAAATGGATTTATACATGCATGCAGTATGAAGACAGACACACACTCACACACAAAAGCCCATCCATCCATTCTGCAAAGTGAGTTAACAGATGTAAATGTGCCCAGAGGACAACAAGACTAAATGAAGACGCATTAGACTTTGTTGCGTGCACATGTATGCATGTTTGTGCACATTCAGGAGAGCGAGAGGTGCTTGAGGCAGCGATGATAAATGTCCATTTAAATATTGGAGAGATGCACACTCGTGTTCGCATTGTATTGATCTGCTCTACTTTGTTTACCTCCAAGCACATGTCATTAATGTCGTAAATCTTGCTCTGTTGTGCATAAATCGGTTCGGCTAATGAATGTATTGCTCCTGTAATATCTCAATGATCTGTTTCTGTGGGGCAAGTTTTATCACATTGATTGAATATGCACATTTAGCATAACACTCATCAGGCACAACTATAGGTGCACCTGCACATTCCAAAGGGTAAGTACGGCATAATAATTATGCCTTTGCAAGGCTAAATTATCAATCTTATTTGACATTGTCAATTGACAAAAATATTGTCTTGTTACTTGTGTATATTAATGGTTATGATTCATAAACAATATACATTTAACATATTTTCCGGACTACAAAGCGCACCTGCAAATCAGCCGCCCCCAAACAAATATATACTAGCCGCACCGAACAATAAGCCACACATATATACGATGTGTAATAAGTTATTTACACAAAATTATTTTGTAAATAATTATTTACATACCTTAATTGTTTCCAACTGGTGCCTGTCACACGGCAGTAAAACGGATGATCAAACAGAACAGAAGTCATCGTCATGGACCCACTAGCTGCGGAAGCTAGCTCTCCAATCAGCTGGACAGACTCCACGGTAACGTTTTGGTAAAATCACTGATGAATTTGTGAAACTGAAACACTACAAAAAAAAATGCCGTTGCAAGTTAATAATTCTATCCCAGACACTTTTAAAAGTGTTAGCATAGTAGCTAATGTGAACAAAGCTATCTCGATTACATTAGGATAGCATGTACAAATATGCATGAAAACACTATCATCAAACATGTGACGGTTTAGTTAGTATGAAATGTTTTAGTTGTATTGTAGAGGTTACAAACATTTGAATGAATGAAAAAACCTTAGGAGTGAACAACTATCGACGAGTAGAAGACGGAACGGCACTTGTACTCCCGGTTCAAGGCTCTAACCTCAAGGAAATACCAAGTATATCCAGCTGCAAAACTTCTCGCAACCACTCTAAGTCTCGCCTACTTTAGCTCTAAGTCTCGCCTACTTTAGCTCTAAGTCGCGTCCACTTAAAGACGTGCCCACAGGGGTGACGACAACGAAAGTGAAGTGTGTCTTAAGCAGAAGTGAAGCCAGAGAGGCAATGTAACACGGAATCAAAAATAAATAATACTGCTGAAAATAAGTTTAGGGTACAGATGATGGTTACTATTTTGGTTATGGTTGGGGTTGGGGCTACGGTTTTATATAATCAGCCGAAAAAGCAATACATTCAACAACCGAAAAAATAACAACCAATAGTTTGTTACATTATCCATCTTGGATCACGTTACACATCAAGCGCCATTTTGGCAATGTCTTTAAAATACAGTTCACTTCCGTTGTCTTCACCTTTGTTGGCACAACTTGAAGTGGGCGCAACTTACAGTAGTTCTGCAGCCGCAGCTATACCCTTTTCGAAAATACTGGAGACCAGGGGTGTCCAACCTTTTTCCACTAAAGGCCGCACACTAAAAAATTAAAGCATGTGGCGGCCGTTTTGATATATTTGATTTTCAAAACCAAAACAATATGTCATTTTTTTTTACATTTAGCTTTTTTTTACATCTAGGGCGATAAGCAAACTGGTATGGGTCGAATGTGGGGGGAAGTCTGGAGACAATATATTCCTTTATCAGCCTCTCGAAGCACTTCATTATGATGGGGGTGAGTGCAACGGGGCGGTAATCATTGAGGGAGGATATTGTGCTTTTTTAGGCACTGGAATGATTGTGGCCGTCTTAAAACATGATGGTACCACAGCCTGGGTCAGCAAGATGTTGAAGATGTCTGTGAGAACCCCAGCCAGCTAGTCTGCACATCCCTTAAGCACCTTGCCCAGAATGTCATCAGGTCCCGGTGCTTTCCGGGGGTTCACTCTCCTCAGGGTTTTACGGACATCCACTATGTCCAGGTTGAGCGGCTGCTCATCAGGGCGAAGGATGGATTTTCTCGCCGGAGTGGTGTTCAGTGCCTCAAACCTCGCAAAGTAGTTGTTAAGGTCATTTAGGAAGCTGATACTGTTGTCACAGGGACGGGGGGCAGCTTTATAGTCTGTGATGACCTGTATGCTCTGCCACATTCGTCTAGTGTTTGTGGGGTTCTCGAAGAAGTCCTGCACTTTCTGACTATGAGCACCCTTTGCAACCTTAATGGCACGGTTCAGGTTAGCTTTGGCTGTTTTTAATGCTACCATGTCGCCAGACTTAAAAGCCTTGTTCCGAGCCCTCAGCATTGCACGTACCTCACTGTTCATCCAGGGTTTCTCGTTGGCCCGTGTGGGGATGTTCTTGATCACACTGACATCCTCCATGCACTTCTGAATGTATGCGGACACAGACTCTGCATACTCCTCCACACGTGTGATGATTTTCAGTGGCGGCTGTCTTGAACATGTCCCAGTCTGTGGTTTCAAATTCACATACATACTCACATACACACTATTATTCATACATATATACATGCGTACGTTCATTGTTACATACATATGCGCACACATTGATACTTACCCACATATATAGGTACCTACACTCCCTCATACATACACAAATACAGTACATAGTACATACACACGCACGGTCACTGTACAAACATACTGTACATATACAAGCACATATGCATACATACACTCATGCATATGTGCTTTATAAATAAAGTTGATTTGATTTGATTTATAATCAAGTTTCATCAAACATATATCAACGTTGTTCCCCTAGGGCAATGGTTCTTAACCTGGGTTCGATCGAACCCTAGGGGTTCGGTGAGTCGGCCTCAGGGGTTCGGCGGAGCCTCCGCCGCGGAGGTCAAGACACACCCGACTCATCATGTAAATAAAAACTTCTCCCTATCAGCGTATTATGGATACCCCCAAACAATGTTCCCTCTAATTTTCCATATGCGTGCGCAAAGGCAAAAACTCTTTGACCATTCAGTGGAGCAGTCCCAAACCTGAGTAAATAACAAGTTAAATGTTTTACTATTATAATCAAATGGCAGCAGTAATTTCCATGAGATTATTTTCTAATATAAGTGTTTTGGCCCACTTACAATGACAATAACAACAAATATTGTTTTAAGATCAAAGATGTGTCTGGAATCAGAGACATTTATGTACCCATGGAACAGAAGCAAACAATTGCCACGCACTTAGATGAGCTTGCAAAGTCTCTTGACGGATATTTCCCTACAAGAGAGTCATATCCAGCATGGGTGAGACAGCCGTTCACGTTTGCTGTTGAGACAGCAAATGTCAATGATGAATACCTAGACGAAATCATTGAAATTCAGCAGAGCCAAGATTCAACAGCAACTCTTCAGAACACCAACGCTCTCAACGTTTTGGTGTCGACAAATGGAAAAGTATCCAGTTATTGCTAAGAAAGCCATGGAATTTTTTTTATACCATTTGTTACAACATATCTTTGCGAGCAATCCTTTTCGAGGATGCTGGACATAAAAACGAAGAAAAAGAACAGACTTTGACATGACAATGAGAGTGGCACTTGCCAAGGTGAAGCCACGCATATCTGAACTGGTCTCACATAAGGCAACAGCAGAAGTCACACTGATTTGCAGGTGTGTAATTTGTTGTGAGTTCATGCACTGTGTTGGTTTTGTTCTTTGAACAAGGTGATGTTCATGCATGGTTCATTTTGTGCACCAGTAAAACACATATAACTGTCTTGAATTTGAAAAAAAATAAACATTTTATTTTTCACTAAAGAAGGGTTTGTTGAATGCGCATATGAAACTGGTGGGGTTCAGTTCCAACAAGGTTAAGAATCACTGCCCTAGGGCTAGTTCCCCTTGTGCTGTTACCTTGTCGTGGTGGGGAACCTTGCGTGTCTCTGTGACCCGGATAGCTATACCAACGGGGGCTATGCCCCCAGCAGGTTAAATGATAAATGATAAATGGGTTGTACTTGTATAGCGCTTTTCTACCTTCAAGGTACTCAAAGCGCTTTGACACTACTTCCACATTTACCCATTCACACACACATTCACACACTGATGGAGGGAGCTGCCATGCAAAGCGCTAACCAGCACCCATCAGGAGCAAGGGTTAAGTGTCTTGCTCAGGACACAACGGACATGACGAGGTTGGTACTAGGTGGGGATTGAACCAGGGACCCTCGGGTTGCGCACGGCCACTCTCCCACTGCGCCATGCCGTCCCATGGTTCAACCATGTCGGGCAGGTATTTCAGGTAGAGTCCAGACAAAAAACAGCACCTGGTCCTCCAGGTTGGGGTTGGGCGTGGGGCCAACAACCACACCCCGCAAAAAGACACTACCATTACGGAAACTTCTACGAACTATACTACTATGGACCTCTCAGTAAACTCAAGCCAACCTATTGGCAGTATGACCGCCCCTGATGAAAGCCTTCAACAGGAAGTCAGGAGCGCAATAGGTAGCCTACTGGGACCCAAAACTACGATCCGCCTGGGTGCATGTAATGTCCGCGCCATGTTCGACACATCCAAAACAGCTCAGGTTACCAGTGAAATGAGAAGATACAGGTTGGACATTCTGGGAATAAGTGAATGCCAATGGACCAGCTCTGGACGCCAGGTGATGAGTGATGGCACAGTTATCCTACACTCTGGGCACTCAGATCAACACACGCGCGGCATGGCCCTCATAGTCTCAAAGGAAAAGGTCAACACCTTGCTGGACTGAAAACCCCTCGGCGACAGGCTAATCAGAGCCCGCTTCAACTCCATGCACTGCAAGCTCACCATCATTCAGTGCTATGCACCAACCAATGAAGCAAAGGAGGAGGAAAAAGACCAGTGGTATGAGAAGCTACAGCAGACAGTCTCTAAAGTCCCCCAGCATGACATGCTAGTGATCATGGGTGACATCAACGCCAAGGTGGGAGCTGATAACACAGACTGTGAGAGAGCTATAGGGAAGCACGGGTGCGGTGTGATGAACGACAATGGCGAGCGTCTTGTTGACTTCTGCATGACCAACAACTACGTCATCGGTGGTACCATCTTTCCACACAAAATAATCCATAAACTCACCTGGAAGTCACCTGACGGTTCCACCACCAAACAGATTGATCACATCTTGATCAATGGAAAGTGACGCAGGTCTCTTCAAGACGTTCGAGTTTATCGTGGAGCCGATGTCAACAGCGACCATTACCTTCTAACAGCCATTATCAAGCTGAAACTAAGGAAAGCGCAAAAGCGGAGTCAATGTAGGAAACATCTTGATGTAGCCAAACTAAGATGCCCCAAGACCAACAAAGAGTTCTGCCTGGAACTGAAGAACCGCTTCAGTGCTCTCGCCAAACCTGCGGACTAAGACTCAGACACCCAAGGCAAGTAGGAGAACATCAAAAAGTCTTACGTAGGCGCAGCCACCAAAGTCTTAGGCTATAGAAAGAGAGGGAACAAAGAATGGTTAACACCTGGCACCTGGCAAATAATTGAAGAAAGAAAACAGCTGACAGCCAAGCTGCTTAGCACAAAATCCCACAGGCTCCATGAGCAGGTCGAGAAAGCCTACAAGGAAAAGGACAGAGAGGTAAAGAAGAGTGCAAGGAGTGTTGAGGATCTAGCAGAGAAAGCTGAGTGTGCAGCTGCACGGGGTGAGTTGAGTACGATTTACAAGATCACAAAGCAACTCACAGGCAAGTACAACAGCCAACCGGCCCATGTTAAAGATAAACTGGGCAACATCCTCACCACTGAGAGTGACCACATCTTGAAACGGGTTGAGCATTTCCATGAGGTACTCAACTGCCCGGAGCCAGGTGATCCTGCCAACCCTTCACCAGCAGAAAGTCTCCTTGACATCGAGACCACCCCCCCAAGTAAAGAAGAAGTCAAATTTGCCATCAAAGCCTTGAAGAATGGGAAAGCCGTCGGCATAGACTCTGTCTATGCAGAGATGCTAAAAGCTGACCTTAACACCTCTGTCAATGTGCTTACTGATCTCTTTAAAGACATCTGGGAGAAGGAAGTAATACCTCAAGACTGGGACAAGGGCCTGATTGTCAAACTCCCCAAGAAAGGAAACCTCCACAATTGTGACAACTGGAGGGGCATCACGCTGCTATCAGTACCATCTAAGGTCTTCTGCAGGATTTTACTCGGCAGAATCGATTCCACTATTGATCAGAAGCTACGGCAGGAACAAGCAGGGTTCAGGAGAGGAAGGGGCTGCATAGACCAGATCTTCGCTCTGAGGAACATTATCGAGCAGTGTGTAGAATGGAACACTCCTCTGCACATCAACTTCATCGACTTTCGCAAAGCCTTTGACAGCCTACATCCTGACACCCTATGGAAGATTGTTTGGGGCCTATGAAGTTCCTCCAAAACTGGTCACTCTCATAGGGATGTTCTACCGTCACTTTGAATGCGGCGTCATTGTTAGTGGTGAACCATCTACATGGTTCACTGTGGAGTCTGGTGTGCGGCAAGGGTGTACTATTTCCCCCATTCTCTTCCTGATTGCCATAGACTGGGTCATGCAGAATACAACTGACAGACCCAGGGGTATCCAGTGGACTCTGTTCTCCCAACTAGAAAACCTAGATTTTGCTGATGATCTTGCTGTCCTTGCACCAAAGCAAATCCATTTGCAGGAGAAAACTGACAGACTGAACAAATTTGCCCAACAGATAGGGCTGAACATAAATGTGTCCAAAACACAAGTGATGTGCATCAATGCCACTCCAGATGAACCAACCACAGTGAATGGACACGCTCTCGACTATGTTGAGGACTTTACCTATCTGGAAAGTCTCGTCAGTAAGGACAACTATGCACAAAAGGACATTAGAGCAAGACTCGGAATGGCACAGGGTGCTTTTGCTAGGCTACACACCATCTGGAAGTCAAAGCAATATAGCTTAAGAACAAAGGTCCGACTTTACAACAGTAATGCAAAATCTGTATTGTTGTACGGTCGGAGTGCTGGCGAGTAACATCCTACAACATGAAAAAAGTCGAAGCCTTCCACAATGGATGCCTCAGGAAACGCTGTCGAATCTTCTGGCCCGAGAAAATATCCAATGCACATCTATACAAGAAGACCAAGTGCAACAGTGTGGTGCTGGAGATCAAATGCCGCCGATTCCAATGGCTTGGGCATGTTCTGAGGATGGACCAAGACCGCATTCCCAAGATCGCACAACGTTGGACTCCACTTGGGAAAAGGAAGCAAGGCCGTCCCAAGAACACGTGGCGGCGTACGGTGACAGCTGAGCTGAAGGAGATGAACCTAACCTGGGGCGAGGCTCAGCATGTGGCTCAAGACAGGTCCAGATGGAGGCAGATCGTCGAAGCCTTATGTCCCATCAGGGACAAAGAGGATTAAGTAAGTAAGTAAGCCCTAGGACCAGGGTCAGCAACCCACGGCTTTAGAGCCGGCAACTCTTTAGTGCTGCCCTTGTTGCTCTATGGCGCTTTTTTAAAGATGTATGAAAGTGAAAAAAAAGATGAGGGAAAAAACTAAATATTTTGTTTAAATATGGTTTCTGTAGGAGGACAAACATGACACAAACCTTCCGAGTTGTTACAAATCCCACTGTTTATATTAAACATGCTTCAGTGATGAAAGTATTTGGCAAGCCCAGAAAATACGGTAATAAAATTGTCCTACAATAGAGATTTTTATTTTTATTACCCCATCGTGAGATTCGTGACACTGCATGTTGAAGTCACATTCTATTCATGTCGCACTAAATTGAGAGTGACCAGTTGCAACAGGTGTATAGTGTACTAACACAATCAATACCGGACGACACGATCGGTCCGCACATGCACAATAATTACGTAACTTCCTGTCTACTTATTTTAAGGCATTCACAAATACCATGAATTTACATCTGTGCACAATCATGGTTTACCATGAGTTAAATATTTTTTTTCAATAATCTTTATTTCAGTAACAATTAAATATAAGTCATTACATACAAAACAAACATTATAGAACAAGGATGCAGTCTGCAACAAATAAAATACCTTTAGCTATAAATTAAACCATTATAGTCACCATTTATTTCCTTTGCACATTAGTAACTAAATAATTAACAAACAATTATGTAATGAATATTAACAACTGCCTTCAGGGCAACACACTGACAATCGACTGTCCCTTGCCGTACGGAAACACGGACACGTCAAATCTTCTCGGCAGTCATTAAAATAAGAAAGTAATATGACAAAGTAATCCTGTTGGGTTTTTTTACTACTTCATTTACAAAACCCAAAACCAGTAAAAATTGACACGTTGTGTAAATCGTAAATACAAATGTATATTTAATTGAATACACTGCATAGACAAGATATTTAATGTTCGAACTGAGAAACATTTTTTTTTTTTTTTTGCAGGTAATCATTAACTTAGAATTTAATGGCAGCAACACATTGCAAAAAAGTTGGCAGAGGGGCATTTTTACCACTGTGTTATATGGCCTTTTCTTTTAACAACACTCAGTAAACATTTGGGAACTCAGAAGATCAATTTTTGAATATTTTCAGGTAGAATTCTTTCCCATTCTTGCTTGATGTACAGCTTAAGTTGTTCAAAAGTCTGGGGTCTCCGTGGTCACATTTTGCGCTTCATAATGCGCCACACATTTTCAATGGGAGACAGGTCTGGACTACAGACAGGTCAGTCTAGTACCCGCACTATTTTACTAAGAAGCCTTGTTGTTGTGACACATGCAGAATGTGGCTTGGCATTGTCTTGCTGAAATAAGCAGGGGCGTCCATGAAAAAGACGTTGCTTGGATGGCAACATATGTTGCTCCAAAACCTGCATGTAACTTTCAGTATTAATGGTGCCTTCACAGATGTGTAAGCTACCCATGCCTTGGCCACTAATACACCCCTATACCATCACAGATGCTGGCTTTTGAACTTTGTGCCTATAACAGTCCAGAAGGCTCTTTTTCTCTTTGGTTCGGAGGGCACGACATCCACAGTTTCCAAAAACAATTTGAAATGTGGACTCGTCAGACCACAGAACACTTTTACCCTTTTCTTCAGTCCATCTTAGATGAGCTCTGGCCCAGCGAAAGCGGCGGTGTTCCTGGGTGTTGTTGATAAATGGCTTTTGCCTTGCATAGTAGAGTTTTAACTTGCACTTACAGATGTGGCGACAAACTAGTTACTGACAGTGGTTTTCTGAAGTGTTCCTGAGCCCATGTGGTGATGTCCTTTACACCCTGACGTCGCTTTTTGATGCAGTACCACCTGAGGGATCAAAGATCACGGGCATTCAATGTTGGTTTTCGGCCTTGCCGCTTACGCGAAGTGATTTCTCCAGATTCCCTGAACTTTTTGATGATATTACGGACCGTAGATGGTGAAATTCCTTGCAATAGCTGGTTGAAAAATGTTCTTAAATTGTTGGACAATTTGCTAACGCATTTGTTCACAAAGTGGTGACCCTCGCCCCATCCTTGTTTGTGAATGACTGTGCATTTCATGGAAGCTGCTTTTATACCCAATCATGGCACCCACCTGTTCCCAATTAGCCTGTTCCCCTGTGAGATGTTACAAATAAGTGTTTGATGAGCATTCCTCAACTTACTCAGTTATTTTTACCACGTGTGCCAGCTTTTTTGAAACATGTTGCAGGCATCAAATTCCAAATGAGCTAATATCTGCAAAAAATAACAATGTTTACCATTTCGTACGTTAGGTATCTTGTCTTTGCAGTGCATTCAATTGAATATAGGTTGAAAAGGATTTGCAAATCATTTTATTCTGTTTTTATTTACGATTTACACAACGTGCCATTTCACTGGTTTTGGGTTTTGTGCATCAACTTCACAATACTGCTGATTGCAAAGTCTACTTTTTGAGTTTGCCAACATATATGGATTCAAGTAAAGTGCCTCATTCGGAAAAAAAAAAAACATTTCATGAAAATGCTCTCGGGAGTTTTGTTGTGCCTGTGTGCGCCATTCAGTGAAATGGCAGGTAAGAGAAAGTGATGTTTGAATTTGTGGAGAAGATACTCCCAATGGAGATGGAGATGATGATGACAAAACTGTGTTCTGGGTCTTTTTCTTTGTAGTTTATCATTAAACCCACATGTTTAAAAGGCAACTGCACTTTTTTGGAATGTTGCTTATCGTTTACAATCTTTATAGGAGACATGACGACGGATGTCATTTTTTTAAATACATTTTAACACGTAAATAAACTTAAATAAAAGTCCGCTTTAAAGCCAATGAGAGGTCCTCTGTTTTGCCCATAAAACCCAATAGAAAAGTGGCAACAATACTCAATTTAAATTTTGTGACTTGAATATTAACCAAGTTGTTGTCATAACGTGGACTGTGAGGGTCTTGTTTTCCCGAGATGCAAGTAAAGTTGGACTGGACATGGCGTGAAGGTAGGGACATCATTTATTTTTAACTCTAAACTACAAAAGGGGTACAAAACTAAAGACGTGCACAAAGGCGGAGAACAAACTTGACTAATGAAAACAAATCTAGCACAAAGGCAGAAACTATGAACATGAAACTAAAGTCACTAACTGTGGCATTAATAACAAAAACTTACTTGGCAGAGCAGGAATCTATGGCATGGAACACGTAATCAATGGAGTAACAGGGATAACAGAGTTAATGTCGCCAGGCCGACTTCCTGGCAACTATGGGCTTAAATAATATAGACATGATTAGTGACAGGTGCGCGAGTGCAAAACGTAAGACAGGTGAAACTAAAGAGTAGTCATGGTGACAAGGCAAGGGAGTGAAAGCAGGAACTAAAAAGTGTCTAAAAACCAAGCAGAACATAACTAAACAAAAACATAATCAACAGACATGACAGTATTGGTGATATTGTTATTATAAGCGCTAACGCAGACAAACTATCTATAGCGGCGCCCTGATAACAAGCTTTTGTGCCAATGTTGACATGATCGACTGATCAGCTGCTTCCTTCTTTCCTCCTTGCTCAAAAACTTTATTGCAGATCATAAATCAGGTCTCTCACCTGGATAGTAGAAGGATGAGAATGTAATCTGGTATGTTAATACACTGATTGTAAGATACATCCTCAGATGCATCCTCAGTGATGTGCCTGAGATCACCGGGGGTTTCGGGTCTTTCAACATCATACCCCCTCCCTCAGGTGACCCAGCCAGGGTTGATCAGACCCCAGCTTGTGTCCCAGTAGCATTGGCCCACAGTTCGCTCCTCTTGATCCAAAGCCATCTAGCGGCTCTCTCTGCTGCCTCCATGGTGGCCTTGATGGCCTTCCTTTCCCCAGCACCTGAGATGCCAAGTAGCGTGAACACCTTTCACAGTGAGCGGCCAGCAAAGCCTCTACACCCCACTTCAATGGGCTCACAGCGTGCCTTTCAACCTCCTCTGCGGCATTGCACCGACTAGATCCTGGTACTTTGACCACTTCCGCTCGTTTGCCTCCTCTATGCGATCCTCCCAAGGAACTGTAAGCATTATCAATAGCACCTGCCGTGAAGATACTGATGTAAGCAAGATGTCTGGCCTCAACAAAGTTGTTGTGACGTAGTCTGGAAACTTGAGCTGCTTGCCCAAGTCCACTCAAAGATCCCAGTCCAATGCTGAGGTGAGGAGCCCGGCTGCTGGTTTGGGCTGTGACTGTGGCTGCTCTCCAGCCCTGACAAAGGCAATTCTCCTCTTGCCAAGTTGTTGTTTGCTGCTGTGCTTTGACAGCTAATTTAGACCCGGTAATGGCGAGAAGGACATGAACAATTTGTTTGGTTCCATCCCCCTTTTCTTTGTGAGGATTATGAGTCATTCTTAATTTAAATGGGAATATATGAACATCCTAGCAGTCGGCATGCTAATGACAGCAGATTGTGTACAGTAAGTGATGCTTTATTATGTTTGTTGGCTCTCATGAAGTCAGCAGTGACTAATAATCAGTCATGTTGAAAAAAAAGCAAACATTGTGATGCATTTTTTAAATTAATGTGCCGCGTATCCTTAAAATGAGCAAAATACGTAAATATTAAATGTTAATATAAATGTGCCCATCACTACATTACATATATACTTACATAATGTATATAAAAGCCTAATGGAGGTGTTTGGTTGTTTTCTTAAGGGCTTTGAAAGCAGAATAGAACAGCTTTCATCGGCTCTATTGTAAGCGGACTTTTGATCACAATTATTTAATATTTAGAATGCATTAAAAAAAAAGGACATCTATCGTCATAACTTGCATACACTGCATAAGCTGTCAAGCTAGCTGTTTACAAAGAAAACATGAAATGTGGGCTAATACTTTACAGATAATATGATTGTTCATGTTTTTCAGTAGGTGCAAGTTATATTGTCCGATTGCATTGTGTTGTGCATTACAAACTGAAACGCGTTGCATTTTGTCGTAGAAGCTAGCTTATCTCTCGTCGTTGTTATCTTTTATGTCTAATACCGTTCCACGCGAATGTGTTACTACACTAAAAAGAGAGTTCCTCTGTGTTCACTCTTACAATAACAATGTCGCTACAGCTTGGTTATTACATGGGTTAGGGAACGTAAATAAAGTATTGGTGACGATTTTTAATTGCATTTTTAAAGGGATTTAGAGGTAGAATTGATTGCTCCCATTAGCTGCATTGCTAGCCACCTAGAACAAGCCATTTTTTATGTTACAAAGCAAAAAGAAACAAAACAACTTTTGTCTTTTTGTCCCTCATAATGATTGTGAACAATAGGCACAATTCCAAAAAAAAGTGAAGTTCCTCTTCAGGAGAAGCAAGTACACTACATTCCTTTCATGTTTTTTTTTTTATCACTGGAGGACTGGGATATATATATATATATATATATATATATATATATATATATATATATATATTTATTTTATTTTATATACATATATATATAAGAGAAATACTTTAATTTCAGGGTTCATTTATTTACACATATACACACACATAACACTCATCTACTCATTGTTGAGTTAAGGGTTGAATTGTCCATCCTTGTTCTATTCTCTGTCACTATTTTTCTAACCATGCTGAACACCCTCTCTGATGATACATTCTGCTTCGTCTCCTTGTTGTGTGCGCAGTTATGCACTGCACTCTCTAAAAACAACCTAGATGTTATTGTCACATATGCATGTACAGTAGATGGCAGTATTGTCCTGTTTAAGAGTGTCACAACATTGCTGTTTACGGCAGACAAACTGCTTTACGGTAGACGAAAACGTGACTGCTGTTGTTGTGTGTTGTTACCGCGCTGGGAGGACGTTAATGAAACTGCCTAACAATAAACCCACATAAGAAACCAAGAACTCGCCCTCGATCATTCTACAGTTATGGGACGGCGTGGCGCAGTGGAAGAATGGCCGTGCGCGACCCGAGGGTCCCTGGTTCAATCCCCACCTAGTACCAACCTCGTCATGTCCGTTGCGTCAAAGCGCTTTGAGTATCTTGAAGGTAGAAAAGCGCTATACAAGTACAACCCATTTGTGACGTGATTGGGCAGGCACGCTGTTTATATTGTGGGAAAGCGGACGTGAAAACAGGCTGACGATACGTCACTCAGGTCCGCATGGAGCTGGAGGCCACGCCCCCTCCAGCTCCACCTGAATTTTGGGAGATTTCCGGGAGAAAATTTGTCCCGGGAGGTTTTCGGGAGAGGCGCTGAATTTCGGGAGTCTCCCGGAAAATCCGGGAGGGTTGGCAAGTATGAAGTTCTTGGTACACTTTAACAGAAGTGTAACTAGTATGAGTCTCGAAACAACTACAACTACTTTCAGATAGGAAATATAAATTCTACAGAAGGTGACATTTGTGTTGAAATAAATATGACTAATAAGTATTGTATGATCATACCACAGCAACCAATGGAAGAGCAACCTGTAATCTGTTTTAAAATAGTTCTATTATAATTCATATACTATATATGTTGAAGAGCTGCAACGATTAATTGATTCATTCAATTAAATAAAGCTTTGATTTATATTGTGTTACTTCGATTAATCATTTAATGAGTGTAACTAATAAATAATATACTATAAGAGTGCCAGGAACTTTATATATTAAGTTAAAGTTAAAGTACCAATGATTGTCACACACACACTAGGTGTGGCGGAATTTGTCCTCTGCATTTGACCCATTCCCTTGTTCACCCCCTGGGAGGTGAGGGGAGCAGTGGGCAGCAGCGGTGCCGCGCCCGGGAATCATTTTTGGTGATTTAACCCCCAATCACAACCTACCGATCTCAGGGCGGACACTCTAACCACTAGTTATGCAAACATAGTTGAAGTAGAGCGCACATACAAGTGTTGGTGTGTAGATGCTGTTATCTGTGTGGAGGGGAACAGTTACAGAGTTCGATTTTTTTGTTTTGTTTTATTGCACATGTGTTAAAGTGCAATTTCAATGTTGATGTGCATTTATGAAGATTATGGCAAACAGAAAAAAACATTGTTATTTAATTTGTTTTCCCTGAAATACGTATGTAAGCTATACAGTGTGTTTTATCCGATTACTCGATTGATCAAACAAACAAATCGATAGATTACTGCATTACTAAAATAATTAAAAGCTGCAGCCCTATAAAAGACTGGATTATATAAAGTGATAAGGGATTAAGGGATTTTTTGAGACATTGTTGAACTGAAGTTTAGAAGGTTGTGCAGGTCTATTACATCTAAAATGCATGCACAAGATTGCATTCACACATAATTGTATACAAGGATGAGCACACATGATGACATTTCTTGTGTGTCGCTGTCCCCTCTGCTAACAGCACAGCTCGAGGGCAGATCACTCTCACTGTGGCCACTGTGGCCACTGTGACCCAGGTCAGAGTTTTCATAGCAATACTGACAGGAGTCACAAAGATTGAAGGGGATGTGTTGCTAAGGTTTGTGCAGAGAGGGAATGATAAAGGACAGCAGGGAGGGATGAAATTTTAAAGGTGGATATGCTGTTTTATCTCCCACTCCTGTCTTATGTGACACTGTCTGTCATGCTGGCAAGGTATGAGGTTATGCTGGAGGGTTTAAGCTTTTTATTTATTGTGTGATGTTCATACAAAGTACACGGAGACCATTGGCCTGTTTCCGTTTCCGTTCTGTTGCATTGTTAATATTCTTTAGTGAACTTCATGAACATACTCGAAAACTTAAAAAGGACATGCTGACATGGATACTGCATTTACTGTACATTCTGATCCAAATTTCATCTTGCATGTGTCTGAAATAATATTCTACATTTGGATCAGATCACAAAAAAACAAGGCACATTCTCTATTCAAATGTATTTAATATTTATTTCAAATGCAAATTACAGGGTTTTTTTGGTAACTTTTGTACATGTGGTTTTAGTGAGGCTGTCTGATGTTTCCCCAGGTTGTCCCTTGCTGTACTCTCTAGCCGTACTCTCTAGCCTTAGGCTAGATCACTGTTTCCATAGAAACCACAGTTCTCGAGCCCATTGCCCAAAAGTGTCATTGTTCTATGTGTCAAAATAGCTGCCATTAGGAAAAACACATGCCAAATACTGTGTATGTTTTTTTTTTTGCCTTATTCTATCAAAGGTTTGCTATTTCCATCATTATATCAGGTGAGTTTCAACAAAAAATAAAAATAAAAAGCAAAAAAACATTTTGGATTCAAACCACGCCTTAGCCACTGCTTAACTCCTTAGGGGCGATGGACAACTGGAGCAGGGCGAGAATAGCTGCAGCCTCGACACCCTCTTTTCAAAAACAAGACCAACCTCAACAAGGGGTCTTTAAGGACGTGTTCGACTTTTTTCTCCTGGTTCCCTCTGGCTTTTGCTTCCACTGAGTATTCAAACTGTGGCTACACTGCTGCATTACTGCAAATTTGCTGACTTTGTGGATTGTTTCTATGCGCATATGTGTATGCATAGAATTGTGCCACAGCCTACATTAATGTTGCGTGATATTGTGATTATATATTGTAGTACAATATAAAAATGTCCTTCCCAGGATATGACTCTATATTGTTTGTATCGTAATTGTACGTCGATACTGCTTTCCGAAATATATTTTTAATATTTATTTGAAAAAAGATTTACGGTGAGAGACACATGAGTATCAACATCATTGCAAAGACAGAGACCATAATGTAAGCGAAACCAACAAAACACAAAGAGGAATTGATGCCCGAGAAGAAGGAAAATTAACTAATTTGTTTGGATTTAAGACACTGACCAAACAACAGTACAGTAGACCAGTGGTTCTCAAATGGGGGTACGCGTACCCCTGGGGGTACTTGAATGTATGCCAAGGGGTATGTGATATTTTTTTTTAATATTCTAAAAATAGCAACAATTCAAAAATCCTTTATAAATATATTTATTGGATAATACTTCAACAAAATATGAATGTAAGTTTATAAACTGAACATCAAATCAAGTAGGCTGTTCCATTCATTATGCAACAATGCAACAATGCAATATTCAGTGTTGACAGCTAGATTTTTTGTGGACATGTTCCATAAATATTGATGTTAAAGATTTCTTTTTTTGTGAAGAAATGTTTAAAATTAAGTTAATGAATCCAGATGGATCTCTATTACAATCCCCAAAGAGGGCACTTTAAGTTGATGATTACTTCTTCTAAATCTGTATTTATAATTTAATCACTTGTTTATTTTTCAACAAGTTTTTAGTTATTTTTAAATCTTTTTTTCCAAATAGTTCAAGAAAGACCACTACAAGTGAGCAATATTTTATACAATTTAATAAATCAGAAACTGATGACATAGTGCTGTATTTTACTTCCTTGTCTCTTTTTTTCAACCAAAAATGCTTTGCTCTGATTAGGGGGTACTTGAATTTTTAAAAAATTCACATGGGGTACATCACTGAAAAAAGGTTGGGAACCACAGCAGTAGACTATTCTGCAAAACATGCAGCCAATGAGTCTTTGCTCGCAACTTGAACCTGTCTATCATTATTTTCTATCACTTGAAGACATGATATGAAGAACAGTACAGAGACAGTGTTACCATGCAACAAAGTACTAACGCTACTTCAAAACTGTAACATGATGCAAAGAAAATCACCAAACAAGCCTGAAAGAGTTGTTGATCTAAGGCAGGAGTCCCCAAAATATGGCTTGCGGGCCAGATATTATTCTTTTAATCTGTCTTTTCTAGCCCATTCATCAATCCATTGTTCTACCGCTCTTTACTTTCGGGGTCTCCGAGCCGCTCAGGCAAATCATATTGTCTAAAAATGCATTTTCCCATCGATAACGTGATGTCATCACGCTCGCGCCGTCAATTAGTGCACGAGGGAAAAAAATGGCGAAATTGTTGGGGAAACTCTGAGTGTAGAGTTTTTCAACATTAGTAGACATATGATTTTTTTTTGTTCAGTGTAAGGAAAAGGCAGTTTGTCTAATCTCCAATGAGACAGATTATACTCTGCATATACATACATATATATATATATATATATATATATATATATATATATATATATATATATATATATATATATATATATATATATATATATATATATATATATATATATATATATATTACACTATATTGCCAAAAGTATTTGGCCACCCATCCAAATGATCAGAATCAGGTGTCCTAATCACTTGTCCCGGCCACAGGTCTATAAAATCAAGCACTTATGCATGGAGACTGTTTCTACAAACATTTGTGAAAGAATGGGCCGCACTCAGTGCTTTCCAGCGTGGAACTATCATAGAATGCCACCTGTGCAACAAATCCAGTCGTGAAATTTCCTCGCTCCTAAATATTCCAAAGTCAACTGTCGACTTTATTATAAGAAAATGTAATAGTTTGGGAACAACAGAAACTCAGCCACCAAGTGGTAGGCCACGTAAACTGCCAGAGAGGGGTCAGCGGATGCTGAAGCGCATAGTGCAAAGACTTTCTGCAGTCAGTTGCTACAGAGCTCCAAGCTTAATGAACTTCCAATTAGCCCACGTACAGTACACAGACAGCTTCGTGGAATGGGTGTCCATGGCCGAACAGCTGCATCTAAGCCATACACCACCAAGTCCAATACAAAACGTCGGATGCAGTGGTTTAAAGCACATTGCCCGCGTTCGCTGGAGTGATGAATCCCGCTTTTCCATCTGGTAATCTGATGGACCAGTCTGGGTTTGGAGGTTGCCAGGAGAACGGTACATTTCGGACTGCATTGTGCCGAGTGTGAAATTTGGTGGAAGAAGAATTATGGTGTGGTGTTGTTTTTTAGGAGTTGGGCTTGGGCCAGGATACCAAAACATTTTTGGACAATTCCATGCTCCCAACCTTGTGGGAACAGTTTGGAGCGGGCCCCTTCCTCTTCCAACATGACTGGCCAAATACTTTTGGCAATATAGTGTATACACGTATGTGCATATATATATATATATATATATATATATATATATATATATATATATATATATATAGCCCGGCCCCTGTTTAAATGTTTTTTAACCCAATGCGTCCCCCGGGTTAAAAAGTTTGGGGAGCCCTGATCTAAGGCATCATCCATGACAAGCAATGCTGTAGACACTGAGAAATTACAGATTACATATCTAAATTCATATGTGTAGACATGACCCGAGTACACACTGTCGAAAAGAAAGGCTGGTACTAAGACACGGTAAAATTGACACAGCGTGAGTGTAACTAGACTGAGTGCATCCACTTTACACTGACGCAAAAAGAGCTGGGGTCCACAGTTTGAGAGATTAAAGTGCGAGTTAACAAGAAGCCAAAAGCCCAAACTGTCAATTTGTTGTCCAGAGCAACTCTCAAGACATCACTGAGTGGGGTTTTCCAACATTCTACCGCAGAGCCTCACCAGCTGGCATCCATTACATGAGTACAGTATGTCTTAAAAGACTTAAAGTTAAGAAGAAGAATACATGTATTAAGTTAGGTGAATGCAAACATTATAACCTTAAAAGCAGACTCCATTGTTTCTCAGTAGAGCATTATCATTATCATCAGCATTACTATCCCTACAACGGATAGATATGTTTTCAAGATCTCTCATTGCTTTGTTTTCAGATATTGATTCAAAAGCCAAACGTATTGATTAATACCTTTGGATAACATGTCTCGGAATATATTGTGTTAAACCCTTGGGAATTCCACATGTATTTTTGTGCATTATACAAATATGCACAGCTCAAAGAGGCTGCTCTCAGTTGTATTTTCTTTAGTATTCATGTAGTTGGTCTATGGCTGGTTTCAAACTCATAACCTTCTCTTGGCTCCTCAAGCCAAGTTCCCAGATTCAAGTTCTCATAGAGTAAGCACCCCTTCAGCAAAAAGAAGAGCATGTCACTGTCATCATGGTGGCTCAAAGCTGATGTAAGCCTCGAGTATTCATTCTTTTCTGTCAGAGAGCACATAGCCGTTGATAAGAGAATGAAGGGTGCTTTATTCAACATCCCAAGCAACCAAAAAGCCCTGGCCTCTAATCATTCACAGAGCCTAAAGGTGCTTTCTTTTTAAAAGTCTGGTCAGGACAAAAACTATAACAAAACAATTGGAAGGAGCTTTTACTCGAATAAGCTATTTCATCTAGGACTGCAATGATTTATCAATTAAATCCATTAATTTGATTTGAAAATGTTTTAATTTGATTTGCATTTTCTTGCTTTGGTGATTCGTTTGATGAGTAAAATACACGGACATTGGGCCCCATTCAGCAACCGTTCTTAAGAACAAATGTTGTTCTTATAGGCCCACTTACGAAGTTTTTAAGGAGATTTTTGTATTCACCAATGTTTTCTTATAAATAAATGATAAATGGGTTGTACTTGTATAGCGCTTTTCTACCTTCAAGGTACTCAAAGCGCTTTGACACTACTTCCACATTTACCCATTCACACACACATTCACACTCTGATGGAGGGAGCTGCCATGCAAGGCGCTAACCAGCACCCATCAGGAGCAAGGGTGAAGTGTCTTGCTCAGGACACAACGGACATGACGAGGTTGGTACTAGGTGGGGATTGAACCAGGGGCCCTCGGGTCGCGCACGGCCATTCTTCCACTGCGCCAAGCCGTCCCTTAGCTGGGATTTGTTCGTAGAAAGAACAACATTTACGAGTTCTCTAGAGCACTCTTAGGGTGGCCTGTTTGTTTTTAAGTGTGACAAGTTCCCTTACTTCTATTGTCTAATGTTAAATTAATATCATAGATAGATAGATATAGATAAGACACAGACAGACATATAGCAAAATGAGCAATATATAGACATTTCAAAATACCATCTGTGTGCACGCAGACACACTCACACGCATGCACACGCACACACACACACACACACACACACACACACACACACACACACACACACACACACACACACACACACACACACACACACACACACTCATCAATTACCGGGGCATTGATTTAGTGATTGGTGACTCTTTAAAAGACTCAACTCACACAATGGCAATGCTTTTGCTGCTACTGCAAGATGCCGCAGATCGTGCCCTGGGGAGGGAGCGCATATTTCACGACCATGTAGACCTGTTTGTCCGAAGTGACGAATATTTATTTGAACGCTTGAGCTACCTCATCTGTCCCCCCTTTCTTAAACCTACGTTTTGACAATATGTATTTCCCCCGCGGGATATTACGAATTTCTCTTCTTTAATCTGTTCGTGTTTTCTCCGTGTGTTTGATGTTCGGCTTTTCCGCCAGAATTGTGCCCTCATATGGGGAATTAAGGGCATTTACCTATGCAAATTACGGAATTAAGAGTGTTTACATATGCATATTGGGGAAATAAGGGCGTATTTATATGCAAATTATGACAGACACGCACGCGCTAACCATTTGGCATTCAGCAACTTAAGAACAGCAGGTGGGAACAATTGGCCCGTTTAAGAACACATCATGAATTTGAATGGACTCCTCCTAGGAAATCACTTAGGAAGAAAGATAAGAGGAAAAGTTAGGAACTTATTGCTAAATGGGGCCCATTGTTTCTACAAGATTGCTCCAATAAAACGCACATGAGAGCGGTGCACCCATTGTTGATGCAGGTCTCACTGAAGGTGAAAAGTGAGTGTGTGTGTGTGTGTGTGTGTGTGTGTGTGTGTGTGTGTGTGTGTGTGTGTGTGTGTGTGTGTGTGTGTGTGTGTGTGTGTGCGCGTGCGCGTGCGTGCGTGCGTGTGTGGTGGAAGCAGCTAAGTGACTAAAGAAATTGGTCAAAAAAAACTTGACAAGGTGAAAAAAGAAAAGGACCCAAATAAGTTAAGAGAGAGGTTTTGTGATCTTGTAATACCAAAAACACAGACAACCTTTGCACCGTTAAGCTGAGCTGGCGTTACACAATAGTACTACATTGATGATGCAGAATTGGCATAAAGCATCCTACATATTTAAGAGCAACAAATAAGCAGAAACAAGGTAAAAGTCCATTTTCTTAGCTAATACCATCTTACATGTTTAACTTGCATGAAGGATGTCCTATTCACAAACATGGGGGCATGTGAGGACAGTCTGTTAATAAGCTAATAAGTTGTTTGTCCAAAATTCAAACACCACTCTTCCAACCTTTTCAAATTGGTATGTGTTAAATTGTTCGATACACTGTCAATTTATCTTACTTTAGTCAAGATATTTTTTGTTCAATTTGGCTCTTATTTATTATTTATTTCCTGGTTTTAGGCGACACATTTTTTTGTTTTCTTTCCATTCATTAAAAAAAAGTATGTAAGTAATTAGAGATGTCCGATAATATCGGCCGATAAATGCGTTAAAATGTAATATCGGAAATTATCGGTATCGTTTTTTTTATTATCGGTATCGGTTTGTTTTTTTTAATTTTTAAATTAAATCAACATAAAAAACACAAGATACACTTACAATTAGTGCACCAACCCAAAAAACCTCCCTCCCCCATTTACACTCATTCACACTCATTCACACAAAAGGGTTGTTTCTTTCTGTTATTAATATTCTGGTTCCTACATTATATATCAATATATATCAATACAGTCTGCAAGGGATACAGTCCGTAAGCACACATGATTGTGCGTGCTGCTGGTCCACTAATAGTACTAACCTTTAACAGTTAATTTGACTAATTTTCATTAATTACTAGTTTCTATGTAACTGTTTTTATATTGTTTTACTTACTTTTTTATTCAAGAAAATGTTTTTAATTTATTTATCTTATTTTCTTATTTTATTTTATTATTATTATTTAAAGTACCTTATCTTTACCATACCTGGCTGTCCAAATTAGGCATAATAATGTGTTAATTCCACGACTGTATATATCGGTTGATATTGGTATCGGTTGATTTCAGTATCGGTAATTAAAGAGTTGGACAATATCGGAATATCAGATATCGGCAAAAAGCCATTATCGGACATCTCTATAAGTAATACATTATAGCGATGCTCCCGCGGTGAAAGCACCATTTCAGTGTCCTGTGCAGTGATAAGAATAAAGAATAAAGGTCATAGGAAAAATCCTATAAAAACAATTTGACTTAAAATATGCATTGAGGCAAGAAAGCGTGTTTTTTTTAAAATTATTCAATAATTGAACAAAATAATGGATAGATAACTCGTTTACTAAAATAATCCTTAGCTGCAGCCATAATCTTATTTTGCTGCAACGGCATTAACTTGGCCATTACAGGCACCACAATACTAAAGTCTAGCAGAATAAACGCACCAGTTTGTTCTAACCGAACCAAACATGACAAGTGATTTCCAGCGTGCAACACATCCAGTCGTGAAATGTCCACGCTCCTAAATATTCCAAAGTCAACTGTCGGCTTTATTATAAGAAAATGAAAGGGTTTGGGAACAACAGCAACTCAGCCATGAAGTGGTAGGCCACATAAACTGACAGAGAGGGGTCAGCGGATGCTGGACTTCCGCAATCCTAGTCACTGCCGTTGTGTCCTTGGGCAAGACACTTTACCCACCTGCACCCAGTGCCACCCACACTGGTTTAAATCTAACTTAGATATTGGGTTTCACTATGTAAAGTGCTTTGAGTCACCAGAGAAAAAGCGCTATATAAATATAATTCACTTCACTTCACTCCAGCGCATAGTGCAAAGAGGTCACCGACTTTTTGCACAGTCAGTTGCTACAGAGCTCCAAACTTTGTGTGACCTTCCAATTAGCCCACGTACAGTACGCAGAGAGCTTCATGGAATAGGTTTACAGGACTGAGCAGCTGCATCTAAGCCATACATCACCAAATCCAATACCAAGCGTCGGATGCAGTGGTGTAAAGCACGTCACCACTGGACTCTAGAGCAGTGGAAACTCGTTCTCTGGAGTGATAATCACGCTTTTCCATCTGGCAATCTGATGGATGAGTCTGGGTTTGGAGGTTGCCAGGAGAACGGTACATTTCGGACTGCATTGTGCCGAGTGTGACATTTAGTGGAGGAGGAATTATGGTGTGGGGTTGTTTTTCAGGAGTTGGGCTTGGCCCCTTAGTTCCAGTGAAAGGAATTTTGAATGCTCCAAGATACCAAAACATTTTGGACAATTCCATGCTCCCAACCTTGTGGGAACAGTTTGGAGCGGGCCCCTTCCTCTTCCAACATGGCCGTGCGCCAGTGTACAAAGCAAGGTCCATAAAGACATGGATGACGGAATCTGGTGTGGATAAACTTGACTGGCCTGCACAGGGTCCTGACCTGAACCCGATATAACACCTTTGGGATGAATTATAACGGAGACTGAGAGTCAAGCCTTCTCGACCAACATCAGTGTGTGACCTCACCAATGCGCTGAATGTTGGGAAATTCTTATAAACACACCCCGCCTACTTGTGACCAGCCTTCCCAAAAGAGTTGAAGCTGTAATAGCTGCAAAACGTGGACCGACATCATTTTGAACACTATGGGTTAGGAATGGGATGGCACCTGAAGTTCATATGTGAGTCAAGGCAGGTGGCCAAATACTTTTGGCAATAAAGTGTATGTACATCACTGAAATGCAGTAAACTACTCGACTTGGAACATCCAAACCAGGAGATGCCACCTGCTTTGCTCTGCCGCTGATTGACTGCTGCAATATCTTCGCCCTTTCCCGGATTAAAAATAAATAGCCAGTATATGTCACGTTGTAACCTGATATGTTTGAGATATTGCATGTATGTTGTAACCCAATTACAGCATTCCACATGGGCAGCTTGTCACCTGGACAGCTGGTCCCAAAAGTTCATCATAATATTTCAAAATATGTTAATTCCCACCATTAATCAAATGAGTGTTAATTGATCTGCAGAGGAAGCCCCAATGTCCAGCAGGTCTAAATATGTACCGCTAACTCAGTGTACATAAAATACATTTTGACATTGTTTAAAAACTTGAATCCCACTCGATCTCAAAATTGCATTAGCATATAATGCATTTAAATTTAGCTAGTTAGGGGTGTTAATTTTAAGCACTAATTGAAAACACTGTAATCATTGGATCCCAACAGTGTCATGGAAGAAATGTTGTGAATCGTAATTTTCTGATATAGACGTGGGTTACTTGTTGGCCATCACAACATGGGTGCCTTCTCTATTAGCGACCCTTTCTTGGCTCTGTAGCCGCACTGGAAAGACTGTGCGGAGAGTTGGTGTTTAACAGACTGTGGTTGCTACAGTGATTACTTTGCTTAGCAGGTGATTGATGAGAAGTACTGCTGGAAATGTCACTTGCCTTGCTAATATATTTCCACGAAGGGAACATGGGAGAGCCACTGTTAAGACATTGTAATACATTTACAGAGAGGCAGCAACACTGTTGACTGTTATATCTCTTTGTCCTGTTTGCCATCTCGCTAGTGATTCTACAGTCTGTGTGAAGTCCATACTTTAAATGCCCGCTTTACTGTTGGGAGTTGGAAAACCTACTTGCTGGAAAATAAAATAGATATATCAACTTGACCTTCCAGGCCTCGGGGGGGTTTTGGAGGGACTATCACAGTTGGTCTGGGAGTGCTTCAATGTGCCCCCTGATGGCGCTGTAGGAGGGTGCTGTAAGAAAATTGATTGTGTTCAGCGTCATTTCTCTTATCTGACGCAAACAATTAAGTTACTATGAATGAAAAAGTGCAAGATTGTTGTATTCTTGATGACGTTTAATAATAATAATAATAATAATAATAACTGGTATTTATATAGCACTTTTCTAAGTACCCAAAGTCGCTTTACATGTAGAACCCATCAATCATTCACACCTGGTGGTGGTAAGCTACTTTCATAGCCACAGCTGCCCTGGGGTATACTGACGGAAGCGTGGCTGCAATTTGCGCCAACGGCCCCTCCGACCACCACCTATCATTCATCATTCAATTCACCGGTGTGAGTGGCACCGGGGGCAAAGGGTGAAGTGTCCCGCCCAAGGACACAACGGCAGCGATTTTTGGATTGTAAGAAGCGAACCTGCAACCCTCAGGTTTCTGACACGGTTGCTCTACCCACTACGCCATGCCGCCCCCAAACCAGTGAGGTTGTCACGTTGTGTGGATGGTAGATAAAAAGGGGATACAATGATCTGTAAATCCTTTTCAACTTATATTCAATTGAATAGACTGCAAAGACAAGATACGTAATATTCAAAGCCTGAACATTGTTAGGTCTCAGTTGTGTCTTTGGGCAAGACACTTCACCCCTTGCTCCTGATGGCTGCTGGTTAGCGCCTTGCATGGCAGCTCCCGCCATCAGTGTGTGAATGTGTGTGCGAATGGGTGAATGTGGAAATAGTGTCAAAGCGCTTTGAGTACCTTAAAGGTAGAAAAGCGCTATAAAAGTATAACCCATTTATTTATTTATTTAACCACTGGTTGTTTTTTTGAAAGCTGTTCACTGTGCTTTTAAAATAGGATCAATACAAATGGATTTCAGAGGGCTGGGGGTAGTTACGATCAGTGTTGGGTTAGTTACTGAAAACCAGTAACTAGTTACAGTTATTAGTTACTTTATTTCAAAAGTAACTCAGTTACTAACTCAGTTACTTACACCAAAAAGTAATGCGTTACTGTGAAAAGTAACTATTTAGTTACTTATTTTTTTCTCCTTTTTTTTAAGGCTCCCGTTAATGCCCTTTTAGCCTTCGTTTCAGTACTGTTATTGCACTGGAGAATAATACAATGTGTTGATCAACTTGACATGCATTTGCATCACTGAACTCTGCTAAGCAATGTGGTCTACATACAACACACAAAGACAAAGATATGTTTCAAAGGGCCAATTTATTTCAGGCCACAACAAATTGACAAAACTATTTGAAATAGCTGCAACATAACATACATAAGTAACAAACCGCATAATAACAACATAGCTGTAAAGCTGGCTTCACCCAAGGAAGGCACACATGACATACACAAAGCCTAATCAGGCATTTTTTTTCTCTCAAGGAATTGTGAAATAAAATCATGTATTCAGGAGATCAACACTGTAGTGAAGCCCAGAAGACTCTACACATTTCCCCAGTTTTAGTTTAGAGAAAATGAAAGATTGGCCTGGCCCACTAGCATCCCTCTTTATGTTTGTGAACTTTATAGTCTATACATTTAGAGTGATGTGATAATCAAACACTCTAGAAGTCTAGAATGAAATAGTATATAAGAGAATTGACAGTGTGTACCTTCAATGATGAGCAGAGGCAGAGTTTGGAGTGTTTTCTTTAGCTCGCTTTCCATGTTTATGTACTCACTGTCCAGGTACTTGGAACATGTTTTCTGTGCCATTTGTTGTTTGACGCCGGTATCATGCTATTTAGCTGCCAGAAAACGGGTGACTCCACTGTAGAAATAGCCTGCATGTCTTCTAGCACATACGCTGCAATGGCTCTATCAATGTTGTCCTGGCTAGCATTGCCTCCGTTAAAATCCTTAGGTGGAGGTGAAGTGGCATCGGAGTCTGTGTCTCTCTTTACTAGCTTCGTCAAAGCATGTTGCTTATGTGGCGTGGCGAAGTTGGGAGAGTGGCCGTGCCAGCAATCTGAGGGTTACTGGTTCAATCCCCACCTTCTACCATCCTAGTCACGTCCGTTGTGTCCTTGAGCAAGACACTTCAACCTTGCTCCTGATGGGTCCTGGTTAGTGCCTTGCATGGCAGCTCCCGCCATCAGTGTGTGAATGTGTGTGTGAATGGGTGAATGTGGAAATAGTGTCAAAGCGCTTTGAGTTCCTGAAAAAGGTAGAAAAGCTATACAAGTATAACCCATTTACATTTATGTAGCTGTTTCAGCAGATTTGAATTGCTGTTTTGGGCAGTATTCCCGGGTGCGGTCACTGTTGCTACTCACTGCTCCCCTCACCTCCCAGGGGGTGATCAAGGGTGATGGGTCAAATGCAGAGAATAATTTCACCACACCTAGTGTGTGTGTGACAATCATTGTCACTTTAACTTTAAGTAGATGGGATCTTTGATCCAAGACACAACTTACATTTAACTAAAATGTTATTTTCTTTGTGCTCGACAAAAGGAAAGTAGTGACAATGTATCCATGTTAAGAACCTCGACTTCTGGCTTCGCCATGATGTCTTTTTAGTTGTTATGAGAGTAGCGTGTGTGTGTGTGTGTGTGTGGCCCTTTAAGAAATGACAGCATGTGAGGTGAGTGACGTCAGTGAGTGAGTGGGCGAGAGAAGTGAGGGAGCGCAACAGTGGATGCGTGCAGGTGCTTTAGCTTGGTGGATGGCTGCGTGCAAGACACCAATAAAGTCACAAAATTGCAACAAACCGCCGGCCTCGTCATTCACCCTCGAGTCCGGAGCTGTAAAGACCCACTGCCGGGTAAAGTGAAGGGTGTTAGCCCCGAAGTACATAGGCCCTGGAGGAACGTCTCCCCTGCGCTCCGCTCCTCGGTCGAGGAAAGCACGTCTTTTCTTTTCCTTGTGAGACAGAAGGACGACACTTCTTCTGTTTCTAGCCGATACTACATTAAAAAATAACGTAAAATAACGCAGTAACGCATCATGTAGTAACGGTAACTGAGTTACTGGATATAAAAAAATAACGCGTTAGATTACTAGTTACCGCCGAAACTAACGGCGTTACAGTAACGCGTTACTTAGTAACGCGTTAGTCCCAACACTGGTTACGATTGACCTGAATTTGGCTAGGACTGACTCTCCAATGTTTTAATATTTTGATATCTGTGTGCCGAGCGTGAGTAGGTCAGGTGACCTGGTGAGCCATCTTTGAACTGGAAGCACACCGATTTAGGTACAAGCTTTGTCACAAACTAAACAGACATGATGTCAGGATGTTGGGGTCAGATTATGCAAAACCCACTTTTCTCACTGGTTGGTGCCTATTTTTGTATATTTGGGGTCCCCATGAGTCTCAAAAATTTGAATTCAAACCATGGTGGCGTTGCGTATGTATTAGTGTTGTCCTGATACCAATATTTTGGTACCGGTATCGCTACCAAAATTATTTCCATACTTTTCTAAATAAAGGGGACCACAAAAAATTGCAATATTGACTTTTTTTTTACAACAAATCTAGGATACATTAAATATATGTTTCTTATTGCAAGTTTGTCCTTAAATAAAATAGTTAACATACTAGACAACTTGTCTTTTAGTAGTAAGTAAACAAACAAAGCCTCATAATTAGTCTGCTGACGTATGCAGTAACATATTGTGTCATTTATCATGCAATTATTTTGTCAACATTATGAGGGACAAACTGTAAAAAAGTATTATAAATCTACGTGTTCATTTACTGTTAATATCTGCTTCCTTTTAACATGTTCTATCTACACTTCTGTTAAAAAAGTAATAATAATTTATTCTTCTGTTGTTTGAATGCTTTACATTAGTTTTGGTTGATACCACACATTTGGGTATCAATCAGATACCAAGTTGTTACAGGATCATACATTGGTCATATTTAAAGTCCTTATGTGTCCAGGGACATATTTCTCAAGTTCATAAACATAATATACATTTAAAAAAACCGAAACGAAAGAAGATGTTGTGGTGCCCAAAAATATCGATGTAATCATAGTAAAAACGTAGAATCGACTAGATACGCTCCTGTAATTGGTATCATCACAGTGATGTCAGGTGTAGATCCACCAATGGCGTTTGTTTACATTTTGATGCCGGTGAGCTACGGTGTGTAGTGAAGCATGTTTAGCTATTCCTTGTCCTGCAGGGATAATACTTGTAAGAAACATACTTTATTTGTCGCCATGGAGGCGAGGATTAGTGATTTAGAAGTAGCTAAAACACTGCCGACTAGGGCTGGTCTTTGCCGCTAGCTAGCTAGCCATGTCTTAAAGCACCTCTTCCGGTGGGCGTTTCAGTGTTATAACTTTACCTTTATCGTTAGTTTTCAAGCCAAAATGTGTCCGTTCTCCCTTTTCTGTCCACACACATTGTTTGCTTGTAAGTACTGCGTGATTGTGCGCTACCAAACAGGCTCGTCTGCTCGTAAACTAGAAATGACACGACGTGACGACGACGGAGGCGCGGGCGGGGTGGAGGACCGGTACTTTTCAGAGGCGGTATAGTACCAAACATGATTCATTAGTATCGTGGTACTATACTAATACTGGTATACCGTACAACCCTAGTATATATTAATACAAAAATTATTTGTTCCATACAAGGTGCTTAGAATTTGCCCTGACTTGTGATGTTTAATTATCTGTGACGTTAGCAGGTGTCTCCATACATGGTAGTGTATGGCTATTCAACTGGCAACCGGTGGACAAATCGGGTCCGGGAACGACACCATACCGGCCCCAAGGTTCAGTTGAAAACTTGGGAGACAAACATTTTTGCAGCAAATTCCTAAGAACACTAGTGCTCCCATTGAATAGAGGAACTCGGACCACTGTAAACATATTAAAAAATCCTTGCATTGACATTTTAACCTTGCTACCAAACATAGAACTCTTGGGTCGAAACATGAGAATTACATAACTGAGGCGTTCCTCGAGGCACCCCTTTTACAGTTACAATGTTTTTCGTAATGTGATTTATTCAACAAGATGTTGCTGTAGCTTGTTTATTTCAGATCCAGTCAATACTCATTTGTTTAACTTCTTTATTTATACAGTACGAGTAGTGTTCCTCAAGGTTCCACTTTAGGTCCTCTCTTTTTCATCATTTTTACTATTCAATTAGGGGCCCTGCGAGTTCGGTTAAAAAAAAACCTGGAGACTTACATTTTTGCGGAAGGTTCTTAAAAACAGCAGACTTCTCTTGTAACACTGACAAAATATATAGATCAAAATCAAATGTCTACTGTGGAGGACACTGGTTCTCCAAAAATAAACAACCTAATACTAATAGTGAAGAGAGTCTGGTGAAGATACCCCCGACTCGGAACGAAGACAATCTACTGAAAGATTTACCGAAAACTGGATTTGTTCGCGGAGACAGTTCTTTCAATTTATAGCAACAGTGAAGTTGAAGAAGTTGATGACAAATCTAATGTGTTATCATGTAGCGGTGTATGTAGCATAGCTTACCCCGGAGCTAACCAGGCTAGTATAATGCTATACTATTGCATGTATGTACAAATCAAATCAAATCAAATACGGAGACAGACATTATAATAACATGTAGCCTGTATACTTATAGCTTTCAGGACTGAATTAAATAAAAACTAACCTTTGAGATGCCTTTATGTTCGCAGTTCTAAAATGCCTTCTTTTCTATCCTCTTTATACAGGGCAGACATGCTCGTACTGTACATATATACGTCTGTATGCTAAAATATTACGCTGTTGCCATTTCTAAAAAAAAAGTTAAATAAAGTTGTAACTTATATTTGTCGGATAACTCAACACAGAATTTTTTTTTTAACACTTGCTTTTTTTCTTTCTCTCTTTTTGTTATGTTATTTCATCACTCCACAAGCTTTTTACTGTTACACATTCTCTATTATTTTCTCTCCCAATTATACGATACCATTTAAACACAGGAGGTGAACAAACTATCAGTAATTGTTCAGACGTGGGAAGGGGGAGGAGATTGACGAATCTCTGCTTCTTCATACTTCTTTTAAGACATGCTTTGTAAAGTGTTAACGAGTGTAAGTGTAGATATGTGACGATTGCCATTAGTGATGTGCGATACCACTGTTTTTTTTCCTATCCGATAAAGAGTAAAATTAGGGCTGGTATCGGCGAAACTTATACTTTGTGCAAATATAGCTAATGTGTCTGGTAAAATTTAAAAAGTAATGCATTTCAAGTGTTGCAGCTCTTGGGGAATCATCTTCAAACAATGTAAAATCACAGGGCGAAACAAATGATGGCATTATTCTGCACTGAATGTGTTATCATATTTATATTCAACTCTGTATGTGGTGTCTCCAAATAGCCTACAATAAAAGGATGCATACACTTGCTGTTTATTATACAGAGTGACTCATTTTAATTGCCAGTATTTTTCCTAAGTAAACAAAGTTCACAATGTCTGTTTTTTTTGTAATTACAATGTGCAGTATAATGACATCTAGATATGATCAATTCTTTAGGAAACCTTACCAGAATAAATAAGCTTTTTTGCATATGTAAGATCAGTGTAGTATCACATATATATATATATATATATATATATATATATATATATATATATATATATATATATATATATATTTAATCCATCCATGTTCTACCACTGGTCCCTCTCGGGGTCGCGGTTACATATATACTGTATGTATATATATATATATATATATATATATATATATATATATATATATATATATATATATATATATAAATATACATATGCAATAAAAACTAACCTTTGTATGTATATATGTCCGTGTGTGTGTGCGTGTGTGTGTGTGTGTGTATATATATATATATATATATATATATATATATATATATATATATATATATATATACTGTATATACATGGATTTATATACCATATATATATATATATATATATATATATATATATATATATATATATATATATATATATATATATATATATATACTGTATATACATGGATTTATATACCATATATATATACATATATATATATATATATATATATATATACATATATATATATATATATATATATATATATATATATATATATATACACTGTATATACATGGATTTATATACCATATATATATATATATATATATATATATATATATATATATATATATATATATATATATATATAAATATATAAATATATATTAGAGCAGAGAACCAATTTAATCCTCCTCCTTTTCATAGCATTTACTAACACTTTTATTCACATCCAGTCTCCATTTGTACACAGTTTACTCCATAAATTCTCCACCCATCCATCTATCCATATGCCGGGTGTCCCTTTCAAAGTTGCGGGAGGGCTGGAACATATCCCAGCTGCACACTGGCGGAGGCCTCCTCCCTCTTCCCCAGAGGGAACCCACGCAGTCACAAGGAGAACACGCAAACTCCACAAAGAAAGACCCCGAACACTGAGAACAAACCCAGGACCTTCTTATTGTGAGGCATGAGCACTAACCACTGCTCCACCGTGCTCTCCTCCGTAAATAATAGACTTCTAAGAATGAAAAAGTAAATGAATGGTAAAGTAAGTTGTACCGTATTTTTCGGACTATAAGTCACAGTTTTTTTTCAAAGTTTGGCCGGGGGTGCGACTTATACTCAGGAGCGACTTATGTGTGAAATTATTAACACATTACCATAAAATATCAAATAATATTATTTAGCTCATTCACGTAAGAGACTAGACGTATAAGATTTCATGGGATTTAGCGATTAGGAGTGACAGATTGTTTGGTAAACGTATAGCATGTTCTATATGTTATAGTTATTTGAATGACTCTTACCATAATATGTTACGTTAACATACCAGGCACGTTCTCAGTTGGTTATTTATGCGTCATATAACGTTCACTTATTCAGCCTGTTGTTCACTATTTTTTATTTATTTTAAATTGCCTTTCAAACGTCTATTCTTGGTGTTGGGTTTTATCAAATAAATTTCCCCCAAAAATGCGACTTATACTCCAATGCGAATTATATATGTTTTTTTCCTTCTTTATTATGCATTTTCGGCTGATGCGACTTATACTCCGGTGCGACTTATACTCTGAAAAATACGGTAATTTACATCGTGAAATAAATAAGATTATCTCATTATCAAGTGTGCAGTGGTTAGTGCTCGTGCCTCACAATAAGAAGGTCCTGGGTTCCATGCCTGGGCTTGGGAATTGAATGTTCTACCTGTGAATGCGTGGGTTCCCTCTGGGTACTCTGGTTATCTCCCACCTCCAAAGACATGCACCTGGGGATAGGTTGAATGGCAATCCTAAATCGGCCCTAGTGTGTGAATGTCTGTGTGAATGTTGTCTGTCTATCTCTGTTCCTTTCCATAGAAAATGGATGGATAGATATTACACCCAAAAATAAAACAGGATATATTTAGTGCTGTCAACGTGTGTTGGCCTAACTTCACATATTGCTTCTTGTTAGTACGATAGCTTCTTACCCAGTTCAAGAGTAGCCCTCTGATGCCATACCGTTCTAATTGGTGATTAAGATATTATGATTTATTGCTGCACACTGTCTACTGTTTAATTGATGCCGTTGACGATAAAATGTTAGCTCTGTGCATACTTGCCAACCCTCACGATTTTCCCGGGAGACTCCTGAATTTCAGTGCCCCTCCCGAAAACCTCCCTGGGCATCCATTCTCCCGATATTCTCCCGATTTCCACCTGGAAAACAATATTGGGGGCGTGCCTTAAAGGCACTGCTTTTAGCGTCCTTTACAACCTGTCGTCACGTCGGCTTTTCCTCCATACGAACAGCATGCCGGCCTAGTCACATAATATATGCGGCTTTTACACACATAAGAGTGAACGCAAGGCATACTTGATCAACAGTCATACAGGTCACACTGATGGAGGCCGTATAAACAACTTTAACACTGTTACAAATATGCGCCACACTGTGAACCCACACCAAACAAGAATGACAAACACATTTCGGGAGAACATCCGCACCGTAACACAACATAAACACAACAGAACAAATACCCAGAACCCCTTACAGCTCAAACTCTTCCGGGACGCTACAATATACACCCCGCTAAAACCAACCCCCCCCCCCCCCCCCCATGCACCCCTCCCCCCCATTTTTGAAAATTGTGGAAGTAAAGAAACAGGTCTGTAATTCGTAAACTGGTGTTTGTCTCCAGTGTTATTTTAATCGGTACAACTTTTGCTATTTTCATTTTGTTTAGGACAACATCTAGACAATATCTCAATAATTTAATTACTTTACACCATGTTCCTAATAATAGTTTTCATTATTTAAAATAACTAAAGTATCAAAACTATTGATATTTTTAAATGAGAATCGATATTGGGGCATTGATCTGGTATCTGTGCTATCGATATTTCAGGATCGATCCGCACATCACTAATTACCATAGATTGCATGTCAGGTTATACCTCTTAAGTGTTGCAGGGATGCATTCAAAAAGATAATTTTATTGTTTAGCATGCATCCTGTCTTGAATATTACATTTACATATTTAAAATGCTACTGAGCATTTAACAATAGATACAGATGGTAGAGCTAAATTGTCTAAAATCACACCCACAAGACTCAATCATACTAAAGGTAAAGTAGGCAGATAGATGAATCATTTTACGTTTGTTATTTCAGGGATATGAGGTAGCAGTGGTAAGTCTCAGTGAAGACACTAATACATTTACACCTTGGGAGCACTACTGATGTTGAGAAGTCCATTTAGCCCTGGGGCTTTGGCATCCTTCCAGCAGTTGAGCACATCACATACATGCGGTGTGAATGGATTATGTCCCACATTTAGTGAGAGATGCTATTTCAAGATCTCCTGACAAAGGTTGACGAACATTTTGACTCACTTAGTAGTCACAGGGTATTTTTGGGGGGGTTCACCCAACTGCGCTGTGGAACGTCTTTATGCTTCGGCTTCCGTCAGTACTAACCAACGGGTATCTACAGGTAAAAGCCAGTAAATTAGAATATTTTGAAAAACTTGATTTATTTCAGTAATTGCATTCAAAACGTGTAACTTGTACATTATATTTATTCATTGCACACAGACTGACGCATTCAAATGTTTATTTCATTTAATTTTGATGATTTGAAGTGGCAACAAATGAAAATCCAAAATTCCGTGTGTCACAAAATTAGAATATTACTTAAGGCTAATACAAAAAAGGGATTTTTAGAAATGTTGGCCAACTGAAAAGTATGAAAATGAAAAATATGAGCATGTACAATACTCAATACTTGGTTGGAGCTCCTTTTGCCTCAATTACTGCGTTAATGCGGCGTGGCATGGAGTCGATGAGTTTCTGGCACTGCTCAGGTGTTATGAGAGCCCAGGTTGCTCTGATAGTGGCCTTCAACTCTTCTGCGTTTTTGGGTCTGGCATTCTGCATCTTCCTTTTCACAATACCCCACAGATTTTCTATGGGGCTAAGGTCAGGGGAGTTGGCGGGCCAATTTAGAACAGAAATACCATGGTCCGTAAACCAGGCACGGGTAGATTTTGCGCTGTGTGCAGGCGCCAAGTCCTGTTGGAACTTGAAATCTCCATCTCCATAGAGCAGGTCAGCAGCAGGAAGCATGAAGTGCTCTAAAACTTGCTGGTAGACGGCTGCGTTGACCCTGGATCTCAGGAAACAGAGTGGACGGACACCAGCAGATGACATGGCACCCCAAACCATCACCCAACCATGCAAATTTTGCATTTCCTTTGGAAATCGAGGTCCCAGAGTCTGGAGGAAGACAGGAGAGGCACAGGATCCACGTTGCCTGAAGTCTAGTGTAAAGTTTCCACCATCAGTGAGATCCAGGGTCCAGGGTGAGATCCAGGGTCAACGCAGCCGTCTACCAGCATGTTTTAGAGCACTTCATGCTTCCTGCTGCTGACCTGCTCTATGGAGATGGAGATTTCAAGTTCCAACAGGACTTGGCGCCTGCACACAGCGCAAAATCTACCCGTGCCTGGTTTACGGACCATGGTATTTCTGTTCTAAATTGGCCCGCCAACTCCCCTGACCTTAGCCCCATAGAAAATCTGTGGGGTATTGTGAAAAGGAAGATGCAGAATGCCAGACCCAAAAACGCAGAAGAGTTGAAGGCCACTATCAGAGCAACCTGGGCTCTCATAACACCTGAGCATTGCCAGAAACTCATCGACTCCATGCCACGCCACATTAACGCAGTAATTGAGGCAAAAGGAGCTCCAACCAAGTATTGAGTATTGTACATGCTCATATTTTTCATTTTCATACTTTTCAGTTGGCCAACATTTCTAAAAATCCCTTTTTTGTATTAGCCTTAAGTAATATTCTAATTTTGTGACACACGGAATTTTGGATTTTCATTTGTTGCCACTTCAAATCATCAAAATTCAATGAAATAAACATTTGAATGCATCAGTCTGTGTGCAATGAATAAATATAATGTACAAGTTACACCTTTTGAATGCAATTACTGAAATAAATCAAGTTTTTCAAAATATTCTAATTTACTGGCTTTTACCTGTATGGCGGCAGACTTGACGATAGAAAAGACGACAGCTTATCCACTGAGCATCTCCTCATTAATTGTGTAAACGGGGTGAAATTACGACTGAAATACATTTTCATGTTAACTTCAGGTCAGTCCCCGCACCTTAGGAAGATTCAAGAAATATTTTATATTGAAAATAAACCAGATTAGTGTTGTCCCGATACCGGTACCAAAATTATTTTGATACTTTTCGGTACTTTTCGACAGGAACCACAAAATAATTGCATTATTGGCTTTATTTTAACAAAAAATCTTAGGGTACATTAAACACATGTTTCCTATTGCAAGTTTGTCCTTAAATAAAATAGTGAACATACAAGACAACTTGTCTTTTATTAGTAAGTAAGCAAACAAAAGCTCCTAATTTAGCTGCTGACGTATGCAGTATTATATTGTGTCATTTTCCATACTATTATTTCGTCAACATTATTAAGGACAAGTGGTAGAAAATGAATTGTTTATCTACTTGTTCATTTACTGTTAATATCTGCTTACTTTCTTTTTTAACATGTTATATCTAGACTTCTGTTAAAATGTAAAAATCACTTATTCTTCTGTTGTTTGGATGCTTTACATTAGTTTCGGATGATACCACACATTTGGGTAGCAATCCGATACCAAGTCATTATAAGATCATACATTGGTCATATGTCCAGGGACATATTTCCTGTGTTTATAAACATAATATATATTTTTTTTTAAACGAAAGAAGATGTTGTGATGGCAACAATATCGACGTAATCATAGTAGTATCGACTACATACGCTCTTGTACTTGGTATCATTACAGTGATGTCAGGTGTAGATCCACCAATGGCGTTTGTTTACATTTTGACGCAGGTGAGCTACCGTGTGTAGTGAAGCATGTTTAGCTATTCCTCGTCCTGCAGGGATGATATTTGTTAGAAACGTACTTTATTTGTCGCCATGGAGGCGAGGATTAGTGATTTAGAAGTAGCTAAAACACTGCCGACAGGGGCTGGACTTTAGCCGCTAGCTAGCTAGCCATGTCTTAAAGCACCTCTTCCGGTGAGCGTTTCAGTGTTATAGCTTTACTTTTATTGTCAGTTTTTAAACCAAAATGCGTCCTTTCTCCCTTTTCTGTCTACACACATTGTCTGCTTGTAAGTACTCCGTGATTGTGTGCTACCGAACATGCTCGTCTGCTCGTAAACCCTGCAATGACATGACGTGATGACGACGGGGGTGCAGGGGGAGGCGGACCGGTACTTTTCAGAGGCGGTATAGTACCGAATATGATTCATTAATATTGCGGTACTATACTAATATTGGTATACCGTACACCCGTAAACCAGATAATTGAATTTGTTCGTATACATTTGTGTGTAAATTGTATTTATTCCTGTGCATGACTTCTTGTCCTGCCGTGACAGTGGCGGTGCCGTGCACTGGGTGTCCACCGGCAGTGAAAACTGAAAAGTTGACTCGAGTGGAAATTTCTTGGGTTCATAGCGGTGGGGGAGATGTGAAGCAGCCTTTACGCATCTTGTGAAAATCCAGGATTTGGGTAACTAAAATGAGCGAATACCCAGAGGCACAACGTAAGTGTGAATTTCTGCCGAGGTCTTGTCATGTGCACATTACAGCAGTAGACGGATCTTTGAAATAGACTAAGTCAGAGTTCATATATGTATATATATATATATTTTACGCTTTTTCACAGTGTGTTTAATAGTCTTCTTTTCAACTGTACATAAATGTAAGTGTGATTTGAAACGAATAGCAACACAATAAAATACAGTTCAACACACAACTCACTTGTGAGTGTGCTATTTTTACAACAAGGTTTGTGGCTGGTTGGTGACCTGGCCCTGGACTAAGGTAATCAGCATTGGTACACATGCATTTGTTAACAAATAAAGACGGATAAAAGCTTACCAATTAAAGGTTGCGTTAAAATTTATAGTTTGAATGTTTTAGTCTGCAGTAAAGTTTCTACAAGCACAACTACCACAAGTGCTAATATAAATGTTGTCCATGAGCTACGCACAGCAGTATTATAGAATACTAAAATAAGTGACGATGAATTAGTCTGACTTTTGGCTATCTAATGCATACAGTAGTCGATTATGTGATACTTCACTGTTCAGTGATTGTATCATAAGAAAATGATTAATAGTTGACTTATTACAGTTTTTGTTAGGAGTTAGATTTTTGTCAAGAGGCATTTTTTTGCCAAGCCAAGAAAAAGGTTGCAGCGATGCTCCAGTATGCCAAGGTGTTAATCATTCTGCCGGATGAATTGCCTCTTACATCTGGTCAAATCCCAGTTTGGGAACATGTGCTCACAGTCTGACATTTGTTCTGGTTCCGCTTGGTGTTAACTTTACAGCCCAGGGAAACCAAACATGAACTTTGTGAGTTTTGCCAGCAAAGGAGGGCACATATTTAACATAACATCTGCTCCAACGTTGGCTCATGGCAGGTTACATGGAGCATGCGGATGCATTTCAACTATGTTATTTAATTGCTACTTACTTTAATTAGTATTCATTGCAAGAGAGTAACATACTGGTTGTCTGCTAGTTTTCTTTTGCTTTGAATATTTGAGACTAAAGTATATTTTCGATGTTAATGGTATCATAATACACAGTGGTTTGATTCTTTGTTAAACTTATTATTAAATTAAATGTTTCTGAGAACATGATTTACCTGAGTAGTTAGCATGTCGACCCCACAGTCAGAAGATTGAAGGTTCCATTTCAATTGGAGCACATCTCTGTGTGGAGTTGACTTGTTTTGTTTATGCTTGTGTGGGTTTTCTGCGGCTTCTTACCACATCCCAAAAATGTACTAATTGCAGACTCTGAATTGTCTGTAGGTGTGAGTGTGAATTGTTGTTTCTATATATGTGTCTTGTGATTGACTGGCTATCAGACAAGGGTTACATCACCCAACGTCAAAAGAGATAGGCTATAGACCATAATAAAGAAAAGTTGTATAGAAAATCTTTTTGCAGATGATGTGGTCCTGATGGCTTCATCTGGCCAGGATCTTCAGCTCTCGCTGGATCGGTTCGCAGCCGAGTGTGAAGCGACCGCGATGAGAATCAGCACCTCCAAGTCCGAGTCCATGGTTCTCGCCCGGAAAAGGGTGGAGTGCCATCTCCGGGTTGGGGAGGAGATCTTGCCCCAAGTGGAGGAGTTCAAGTACCTCGGAGTCTTGTTCACGAGTGAGGGAAGAGTGGATCGTGAGATCGAAAGGCGGATCTGTGCGGCGTCTTCAGTAATGCGGACGCTGTATCGATCCGTTGTGGTGAACAAGGAGCTGAGCCGGAAGGCAAAGCTCTCAATTTACCGGTCGATCTACGTTCCCATCCTCACCTATGGTCATGAGCTTTGGGTTATGACTGAAAGGACAAGATCACGGGTACAAGAGGCCGAAATGAGTTTCCTCCGCCGGGTGGCGGGGCTCCCCCTTAGAGATAAGGTGAGAAGCTCTGCCATCCGGGGGGAGCTCAAAGTAAAGTCGCTGCTCCTCCACATTGAGAGGAGCCAGATGAGGTGGTTCGGGCATCTGGTCAGGATGCCACCCGAACGCCGACCGGTAGGAGGCCGCGGGGAAGACTATGTCTCCCGGCTGGCTTGGGAACGTCTCGGGGTCCCACAGGAAGAGCTGGACAAAGTGGCTGGGGAGAGGGAAGTCTGGGCTTCCCTGCTTAGGCTGCTGCCCCCGCGACCCGACCTCGGATAAGCGGAAGAAGATGGATGAATGTATAGAAAATACATGCATGAATATGATTTGTCTTTAACTCATCAGAAACCACGAAAAGGTCATAGCTGTTAAGCGTTTCGACAGATTTACTCAAGTAGACTGGCCGTGCTGTTTTGTAGACTGTGTGGTTAGGTGACTGCATTAGGAGAGAACACATCTAGGATGCCTTTTAACCAGAGGCAACTGCCTCTGCGCTTCTATAACAGCGCATTTAAAAAGCTATTTGCTTGGCTATTTTTAGCATGTAGTTCGGGTAATATGCGTCACTGTACTGTATATTTAAACTGAGGTAGACAAAAACTGGAGAGTAGTGCTGTGTGGTATGGACAAATGTATATCTTGATATAGGTAATTTTACATCCTGATAACGATATATATAGCACATATTATTTTTTCTTAAATGTAGTTTATTATTATTATCATTATCATTTTTGTTTTTAGTGCTGACCCTTCTTTTCACCATACTAGGGTCATATCTATGGCATCTGTAATGTATGCGGGACTTCTTGTCATGCATTTGAAAAACAATTCTGTCAGGCTCATTAGGTGTGTTTTTCTTTTCATCACTTTGTGGTATTAAGGTTAGTATTTTGTTGTATCTTAAAAAAAAAAATGTACTGATATTCATGCAATGTTGTAAAGTGATAGAACAAATTAGACATGTTCAAGTCACTAGCAACAACTTGTTTGTGGCATGTTTTGCCATGTACTGTTGTTTGGTTGGTGTCTTCTTAATAAATCCAAACAAAGGAATGATTCTTTACTCTTTTTGCCACAATTCCTTTTCGACTTTGTTGGCTTAGCTACCATTGTGCTCTCCTGCTACCTCTCGCATGCATTGATGTATCAGCGCCGTACAGTTATTTATTGCAACGGGGCCAGCCAGTGCGGCTGTATCAGATGTATGTTGGTAAACCTTACTCTATGACAACTTTAAGAGTTAGCTGCTGGTCAGCCATACCAGGCTTTTAGTCCGGTGGTCAGCACAATTCAGAGGACACAGATCTGAGTTCCCGTGCGGAATACATTAAGAATGCACAGGGGTGAACTAGCTGGGTTACAAATGTAAAGTAGTAACCGAGATAATTAAAATTACGATATGAACAAAAGATAATTATATCATACATAGACATTTTTTATGTCGCACTACAATATATATCGTAGTATCTCACAGCACTATGACAGAAGTACTGCAGTGTCATGTCTGTATTATCATGTTTTGTTTTAAGTCATGTTTTGTTTAGTTTCTGTCTTTTCACTCCCTTGTCTGGTCACCATAGCAACCATTAGTTTTCACCTGTCACGTCACGCACCTGTTTCACGTTTTGAGTCACGCACCTGCTTTCACTAATCATGTCCATAGTATTTAAGTTAATTCATTTTCTGTTGTTCGGCCTGACGACCTCACCCCATATATGCTTCTACGCACCACATTTATGCTCTGTCCATTCCTCTATGATCCTGCTTCATGTCCCTTGTCAAAGTAAGTTTTGGTTCCATGTTTATAGTCTTTTTGTTTTTTCATAGTTTATTCTCCGCCACTGTGCGCGCTTTCATTTATTCCTTTTTTTGATAAATATAAATAAATCATGTACCTCCATTCCCGTCTCGCCCGTGCCAACTTTCCGTTGCATCCCGGAAAAGCACACACCCAGGACCAAGTCTTGACAGTAGGTCGTCAGCAGACTCGCTTTTCCGCACGAGAGTTGGACATTTTTGACGAGGCTTCTTGGGCGGTCCTGTGCGCGATGGAGGAGGAAACTCGGCGCTACTCCTCTGTGGAGTACAGAAACTCCATTTGGTCCCAGGAATGGGAGGACGCAGCGCAGCAGTGCCGGAAACGCCGCTCCCGACGAAGGACGTCGGGTAGAACTTCCGCGAGCCTGCAGGACACGCCGCTCCCACATGCCCCTGCCCCTCCGGGCGGAAGCAAGCAGCAGCCAGCCCGGCTTCGCCCTAATGACGTCAAAAATCATGATTTTTTTTTTCTGAATTCTTTTTCTTTTGATTCCCCGCCCCCCAAGACTCATGCTCCGCCCCCCAAGACTCAAGTCCCGCCCCCGTCACAATTTTTTTCTTTTTTCCCGCCCACACAACCCCAGGTGGGGGATAAAAAACAAAAACATTGTGGACAACTTAAAGGGGAAATTTCAGCCCCCCTCCAGACCTCCCTCCGCCCACCCCTAGAGGGAGTTCCAGACCGCAGGGAGCGCGTCTGGTATCCGCCCCTTGAGGGGGGGGCTGGGGTCGGGAGCTGTGTTGGTGGGGTGGCTCGGCATCACCATGCCAAGCCACAGCCTCCAGCACGGCAGCCACCACCAGTCTTCCGACCTGTCAAGCCACAGCCTCCAGCACGACCGCCCTCACCAGTCTTCCGACCCGTCAAGCCACAGCCTCCAGCACGACCGCCCTCACCAGTCTTTTACCATGCCAAGCCGCAACCCCCAGCTCGACCACCTCCACCTGCACCAAGGCTAGCACCAGTAGCTGCACCACGGCTAGCGCCAAGGCTAGCACCAGAGCCACGGCTAGCACCTGTCGTTGCTCCACGGCTAGCACCAGTAGCTGCACCACGGCTAGCGCCAAGGCTAGCACCAGAGCCACGGATAGCACCTGTCGCTGCTTCACGGCTAGCACCAGTAGCTGCATCACGGCTAGCGCCAAGGCTAGCACCAGCTCCACCACGCCAAGTTCCAAGGCAGACTCCAGTACCCGCACCACGCCTAGCCGCATCATGCCAAGCTCCGGTACCAGCTCCACGCCGCCAAGCACTGCCTAGCCAAGACCAAGACCCTCCACGCCAAGTCCAAGACCAAGACCCTCCACGCCAAGTCCAAGACCAAGACCCTCCACGCCAAGTCCAAGACCAAGACCCTCCACGCCAAGTCCAAGACCAAGACCCTCCACGCCAAGTCCAAGACCAAGACCCTCCACGCCAAGCCCAAGACCAAGACCCTCCACGCCAAGACCAAGACCCTCCACGCCAAGCCCAAGACCAAGACCCTCCACGCCAAGCTCCGGTACCAGCTCCACGACGCCAAGTGCCGCCAGTCGCAGCTCCACGACGCCAAGTGCCGCCAGTCACAGCTCCACGACGCCAAGTGCCGCCAGTCGCAGCTTCACGACGCCAAGACCCGCCATGCCAAGACCAAGACCCGCCATGCCAAGACCAAGACCCGCCATGCCAAGACCCGCCATGCCAAGACCAAGACCCGCCATGCCAAGACCAAGACCCGCCATGCCAAGACCCGCCATGCCAAGACCAAGACCCGCCATGCCAAGACCAAGACCCGCCATGCCAAGACCAAGACCAAGACCCGCCATGCCAAGACCAAGACCAAGACCCGCCATGCCAAGACCAAGACCCGCCATGCCAAGACCCATGCCGAGCTTCGCCGCCTGACGTGCCACGCCGAGCTTCGCCGCCTGACGTGCCACGCCGAGCTTCCACGCCTGCAAAGATGACGACGCGCCTGTCTCCTCGTCGGCCACGGATATGGCCGCTACCTGGTCGCCCGCCACGCCAAGTGCGCCCACATCCCAGTCGGCCACGGATGTGGCCTGTCCCGGGTCGCCCACCTCGCCTGCTGCAGCGGCGTTCCACTCGCCGCCGTCACCTAACTCTGCCCCGGTGGATACGGGGACACGTGGTCTGGCGACCCACCGCCATGTCCCCCTCCCGCCCTCCCATGACTTTTGTTAAGTTTTTTTTCTTGGACATCTGGTATCTGTCCTTAAGGGAGGGGCTCTGTCATGTCTGTATTATCATGTTTTGTTTTAAGTCATGTTTTGTTTAGTTTCTGTCTTTTCACTTCCTTGTCTGGTCACCATAGCAACCATTAGTTTTCACCTGTCACGTCACGCACCTGCAGGCCCGACCCTAACCAATCTGGCGCCCTAGGCAAGATTTTAGGTGGCGCCCCCCCCACATCGGCAGTGAAGTGTATATACTCACAAGAAACCGAATAGCTTTGTCTTTGACCTTTTTTTTACTTAAAGAAAGCAAATTAACAATCAGAATAGTTAACAAGATAAAAAAAATATGAATAAATAAATCAAGGCAAAAAATAAAAAATGAATATATGAAATACAAAATTTTTTACATACATATTGCTTAATTTACATTAATGATGTGCACTTTAACAACTAGGCTTACAACTATACCTAATATATAAAGGGGTGGAAAAGTGACTATTACCTGCAGGGCAAACATTAGCTAACCAGAAGGCAATAACAATGTAAACAAAAAACACCTGCTTAAAAGATCTAATACAAATGTCCCTGAGGAATGTAAGGTGGGAGTACTGTAATTACCTAACGTTACATTATTATTTTCCATAACAATTTAGCCCCCTCCACAATATTAACCCGACGTTAAAACAGAACTAGCTATTTATTGATTAGCAATTGCCGAATCATGTAACATTAGCTTAATGCTAAAAAGCCAGGTTACTATCACATTCTGTAACAGACAAATAATTTCATGTAGGCTAACGTTACCTACCTGCTACCTCTTGTCTTTTTCTCGTTTCTCCTCCTCTTCTTTTCTCTTTTTTCTTCCCTGGGCACCTGACAGTTTTGGCCGTTTTGACATCTTGTGTTGATTTTCTGATGTGGTGACGTCCAAAAAGAGTCATGATACGGGAAGGGAGGGGGTGGGGGGTGGGGGTGGGTGGGGGGGGGGGGGGGGGGGGCGTAATGTTGTAACAAATAATATTTCTATTATATAGGCTTTACTTTGCATTTTAATTAACGTGGGATTATTTTTTGTATTTAGAAATAATAGTACCAACTTTTTTATTTTTTTCTCCAACATTTGTGGCACTGGCGTGGCGCCCCCTGATGGACGGCGCCCTTAGCATTTGCCTATACGGCCTATGCCACGGGCCGGCCCTGCGCACCTGTTTCACGTTTTGAGTCACGCACCTGCTTTCACTAATCATGTCCATAGTATTTAAGTTAATTCATTTTCTGTTGTTCGGCCTGACGACCTCACCCCATATATGCTTCTACGCACCACATTTATGCTCTGTCCATTCCTCTATGATCCTGCTTCATGTCCCTTGTCAAAGTAAGTTTTGGTTCCATGTTTATAGTCTTTTTGTTTTTTCATAGTTTATTCTCCGCCACTGTGCGCGCTTTCATTTATTCCTTTTTTTGATAAATATAAATAAATCATGTACCTCCATTCCCGTCTCGCCCGTGCCAACTTTCCGTTGCATCCCGGAAAAGCACACACCCAGGACCAAGTCTTGACATGCAGATGAACCAAGTTAGGTTGATATTTCTTTTTGAGCTGGCAGATTTTTTTTTAAAGGGGAACATTCTCACCAGACCTATGTAAGCGTCAATATATACCTTGATGTTGCAGAAAAAAGACCATATATTTTTTTAACCGATATCCGAACTCTAAATGGGTAAATTTTGGCGAATTAAACGCCTTTCTATTATTCGCTCTCGGAGCATTTTCCCAAACACATTACAAACACCGAGTCAAATCAGCTCTGTTATTTTCCGTTTTTTCGACTGTTTTCCGTACCTTGGAGACATCATGCCTCGTCGGTGTGTTGTCGGAGGGTGTAACAACACGAACAGGGACGGATTCAAGTTGCACCAGTGACCCAAAGATGCGAAAGTGGCAAGAAATTGGACGATTGTTCCGCACACTTTACCGACGAAAGCTATGCTATGACAGAGATGGCAAGAATGTGTGGATATCCTGCGACACTCAGAGCAGATGCATTTCCAACGATAAAGTCAAAGAAATCTGCCGCCAGACCCCCATTGAATCTGCCGGAGTGTGTGAGCAATTCAGGGACAAAGGACCTCGGTAGCACGGCAAGCAATGGCGGCAGTTTGTTCCCGCAGACGAGCGAACCTCAACCCCCTGGATGTCTTGGCTCACACCGTCCCTTATGCCACCGAAGCTGATCAAGAGAAGAATATCGACCCTAGCTTCCCTGGCCTGCTGACATCAACTCCAAAACTGGACAGATCAGCTTTCAGGAAAAGAGAGCGGATGAGGGTATGTCTACAGAATATATTAATTGATGAAAATTGGGCTGTCTGCACTCTCAAAGTGCATGTTGTTGCCAAATGTATTTCATATGCTGTAAACCTAGTTCATAGTTGTTAGTTTCCTTTAATGCCAAACAAACACATACCAATCGTTGGTTAGAAGGCGATCGCCAAATTCGTCCTCGCTTTCTCCCGTGTCGCTGGCTGTCGTGTCGTTTTCGTCGGTTTCGCTTGCATACGGTTCAAACCGATATGGCTCAATAGCTTCAGTTTCTTCTTCAATTTCGTTTTCGCTACCTGCCTCCACACTACAACCATCCGTTTCAATACATGCGTAATCTGTTGAATCGCTTAAGCCGCTGAAATCCGAGTCTGAATCCGAGCTAATGTCGCTATAGCTTGCTGTTCTATGCGCCATGTTTGTTTGTGTTGGCATCACTATGTGACGTCACAGGAAAATGGACGGGTGTATATAACGATGGTTAAAATCAGGCACTTTGAAGCTTTTTTTAGGGATATTGCGTGATGGGTAACATTTTGAAAAAAACTTCGAAAAATAAAATAAGCCACTGGAAACTGATTTTTAATGGTTTTAACCCATCTGAAATTGTGATAATGTTCCCCTTTAACCAATTAGGGGGGAGGGGGGGGGGGGGCAGCCATCTACATATGTAATACAAATACTAATGCAATGGTCATAATATCAAATCCTGTCTCACTTTGTTATTCCTTCTGGCCTATTTTCTCTTCATCCCTAATTGGTTTTATCTACCTCGGAGTCTTTTTCTCATCTTGACCGTTACCTTTTGCTTCACTACGAGCCGCTATTGCATCACAATGAAGTGTCCTCAGGCTGTGCACGACCTGCAGCCTCAAACTGAAACAATGTTTGATCGGTCGTTCCTCCACCAAAAGTACACAAAATATAAGCCCCAAATTATTCATACTTGGACCAAATTGTGAATTTAAGGGATTTTTTTTTCATAAACATTCATCCCTAATTGGTTTTATCTACCTCGGAGTCTTTTTCTCACCTTGACCGGTACCTTTTGCTTCACTACGAGCCGCTATTGCATCACAATGAAGTGTCCTCAGGCTGTGCACGATCTGCAGCCTCAAACTGAAACAGCGTTTGATCGGTCGTTCCTCCACCAAAAGTACACAAAACATAAGCCCCAAATTATTCATACTTGGACCAAATTGTGAATTTAAGGGATTTTTTTTCATAAACATTAAAAAAATGAATTTATAAAAATCACAATTACTTGTAAAAAAGCCTTGAGTTTAGATACCTGTCAGTGACCACCTCATCCCCTTAAAATGTCTCTTCCTGGAATCCTCCAAATGACTTCCTCAGACGTTAACTCAAATGAGGGATTACCTTCAGTGCGACAGGCTGCCTAAAACACAGCATTCTGGCCGCCACAAGGCTGTATAGTCACCAACGTGTGACTAATGACTTGGCTGAGACACATGAGTCCTTGTATTGTCTCATACGAGCTTCACTCAGCACAGTCAGGGCTTTGAATTTGTTGGGGCTAGGCAGGCGCCATGTTTGCTCAGAGGATGGTGTGGTCAGCTGAGTGTGAATAACTGCTCAGATGCATGACTTTGTACAAATAACAAGTCAATTAGCCTGAATTATAGATTAATTCGGGGCTGCGCAAAAGCCACCATTAAAATTGTTGTTTTGGCAATGCTAAAAACTATGATGACCTTGTGTAAATAAAATGTCATTCAGTAGTACAAAGACTTTCTCTGGTGTCAAACTGTTAAAAAGGTTTATTCCAGAGTCCTCAATTTGCATTTGTATGCTAGTTAAGACACTTCCTCCTGGTTCATGAATAATTATGAACATAAGGGGTAGTACATTTACTATTTTGGGGAAGTTGATTATGATTAATCAAAATGACTGCTATTAAAAGGTAATTAAAACAGCTCATGTGTAGTGCAATATGAATCTTAATTGCAATGCTTGTCATCCTATTGAGTCTGATAAAGCTGTCTCCTCCTTATCACCTTATTTCATCTCATTTGTCATCTCTCCATCTCCGGTCTCTCCTGTTGGTCTCCTCTACCTCCTGCCTCTTTTTCAACTTATCTTCCTCACCATTCTGCCTTTTTTGTTCTTCCTGTCCTAGTTCTCAGGGTCTCATGGTGAAGCTTTGTCTAATTACCATACCAGCATTTAATTGGAACAGCCTACACAAACTGATTAAACTGTGTATGTCTTATATATAGGCAGTCTGTATTTTGTACACACTCACTCACACACAATCAAGCTTTTGGACACACATTACACACTCAACAAGTTAACACGCTCCAGTTGTATAAGCACACACAACATGCTGTGTTAGAATAGATGGAATGTTTCCAGGTTGGTACTTCAGCGGCTGTGTTGCTGCCCTCTTGGCATGTTGGCTCCAGCAGCAGATTGATTTTTGGCCCAGTTAGACCATGAGCTCCCTGTAGCTACTGTCACTGTCATCCAACGACTGTCGACAACCAGGATGGGTGTCTTTCACATTTCAATCGATACGGTACCAATTCCTGGTACATGGGAATCGATACTAGTATTACATTTTCAGTACTTCATGTGTGTTCATGTGGTAATAAATATCTTTTTTTTTTTTTTAAATAAAATATTTGTAATATATATTCTACACAAAATGAGAATAAAAAACCGCTCTCAAGTGGTGAGTCTGTGTTCCATCGCAGCTTTGTGATTCACTTACTGCGAACTACATTGAAATGTGAGTAGCCATTGAAGCTTCATGATAAAATGACATCGGTTTTAGAGTGTATGGAGTGTTTTAAGAGTGTATGAAGTGTTTATGGCTGCTTATGAAATCTGCATGAAGTGTGTAGAGGGCTTATAAAGATTATTAATGCATGTACATTTTATATAAATCATGAAATACATAGTCTTTACCTCTGTATCGTTTTTTGCACTTCTGGGTCTCATTTGCAAGTTTGTAGTCATTTCAGTTGGTTGTGGGTGTATCACTGTAGGCAGGAAAAAGTTTTTGCCATTAAGTTGAATGTGCCAGTCTTGTCTTTTGTTGAGCCTGTTAGTAGTACTTATTGCACAGCAGCTGTTGGATTGTAATGTGTATCTTAGTTGTTGTTTTCATTACCAGATGTGAAGGTGTTAAAATCGCCTATGCTAATCAGTAGCATGTATAAGGCACATCCAATTAAAATATAAATCGAGTTAGCGCAATTTTTAAAAGTAGCACCTTTTTTTTTTTTGAGCAAAGGCATGCTTACTTTGTTGGCATGGACAATTGCAACTCCCCAGAGGCAGTCTGCTCTGAATTGGCCTGTTTGCCCACCAAGTGTCGGCTGTGACGTCACGTGCAATATGGGACCATTTGTTTTTATGTGAATCGCTATGCTGTCTATAAAACTACATAATTCGATCCTGATCCCGAGCAACAAAACACACACTTCAACTAAAATAATGTCCTACTACACACAACTAAATATCATACTAATTGTCATAACCAACCCATTACCCCAATAGAAACCAAATAAATTACTTGTTTTGAAATGGGGAAGTTTTGAAATGTACAGACTTGTATTTTGGGACAACAACTTCCATTTCACCTGCTAATGGCCAATAGCACACATTATTTCATGTTATTCTGCCACAAATACCACAATAAATTGTTTCCATATAACAAGCTGTAGCTCAAAAATTTACTTTTAGGAATTACTTTTTATTATGCAAAACAAACAACTCTTAAAAGGTTCCCTTGCATTGAACCAAGAAAATGGTTCAATGCAATGAAGACTTTTTTGTTCCCATCTGTATTCACAAAATACGCGCGAAGAAACGCATGTAGAAATGTTGAGAAATGACTTGGCTCTGCATATGAAATTCACCGCAAAAAACGTATTCCTAGCCGCTTCCTGCTTTGTCACTGATAATATAATGGCAAAATTCCATCAACATTGCCACTGTCCCTTGTGGTGCGCAGCATCTGTAAGGCAGAAGTACCAGTAAGAAGGTTTGAACATCTGTATTAATTATGTAAAATTGCGTATTTTGTACACAAAAAATTAATAATTGGAACAATTTATTTCCATTGGGGCGACGTGACTCAGGTGGTAGAGCAGCCGATCAGAAACTTGAGGGTTGCTAGTTCAAATTCCGTTTCCGCCATCCGAGTCACTGCCGTTTGTGTCCTTTGGGAAGACACTTAGCACACTTTGCTGCCAGTGTCGCTCACATTGGTGTAATTGTATCTTGAATGTAGATAATGGGTTTCTCAATGTAAAGCGCTTTGAGTCACCAGATAAAAAGTGCTATATAAAATATAATTCACTTTGAATTTGTTTTGTACAAAACATGCATCAAATAACATTCTAGTTTGCTTAATTTTTTTTTTTTTAAAGTATAAAGATGAAAAAAATTTAAAGGGTAAAAGATGTGTGTGAGGGGGGCATTTATTTCACATTAAAAAAAATAGTGAACATGTTTTCTAATAGATGGGGAGCAGGGACAGCTCCAAAAATAATTACGTTTAGGGCCCTAATTTAGCCACAGGCTTTCTATACATTCATAAAAATATATGATTTGCTACCATTAAGGAATTTGTGTAGTCAAAAACGTGAGAATAACAAGACTATGTTTCATTTAGGTTAAACAAAATGCTATGCAGACGTTCCAACAACTAGGATTCATAATACCGTATTTTTCAGACTATAAGTCACAGTTTTTTTCATAGTTTGGCCGCGGGTGCGACTTATCCTCAGGAGCGACTTATGTGTGAAATTATTAACACATTACCGTAAAATATCAAATACTATTATTTAGCTCATTCACGTAAGAGATAATTTTTGTATTCATTTAAATTACATAACTGTGTCATAACCACATTACAGTATATTACGGTATTAGATCTTCATCTGTTCTTTTTTCTGAATATATTTCAATCTCCTGATACAATAACATAAACAGTCACTTGCGAAAAAGCGCTATATAAATGTAATTCACTTCACAAACATAATTAATATTTTCTGTTTTTGTGTTTCAGTCCTGCCTAGCCATACCTGTGGCACCCCCGGACTCATCCCCAACGGAGTCATCCATGGTGCTCGCTACAACATTGGGGACAAAATCCGCTACAGTTGCGAGTCAGGCTTCGTCCTGGAAGGACATAATATCCTCACGTGTATTGTATCAGCAGGCAGTGGGGCACAGTGGGACTTCCCTTCACCTTTTTGTCGAGGTAAGAGCCCTTCTTGCTTTCTTTGTCACCCTTGACTGATATTAACACTTGCACCGTGTCCCATAGCAGCTTTTTACCTGCTGGTAATTCATGAGTAAAATAGATCTCCAGAAAGTAATAAGCCAGAAGCGGTATGAAAACTAATTGCCTCTGTCATGAGAACAGAAAGACCTGATCATGAGGTCACGGGCTTGAGGGAGACGAGAGTGTATCGATTACCTTAAATCATAGTTAGGTCGAGTTTAAACTATGTAACAAGCCATTCTATGAATCAGATGGAGCCCCAAATCCTTCCACAAAGCCCCCTGTAATGGTTCAGTAGTCTGCACACAAGCAGAAACCGGTGCAGGTTTGTGTTTTAAAAATCATTGTTGAATGATTCACTCTCTGCAAAGCTCTCATTGGACAGTTTCCTTTGGGACTCTAACTGTGATTCTGAATCAGTTTTCCTAAATGCCTTAATGTACTTTGTAGTATATTATAGAGCTGAAACGATTCCTCGAGTAATTTGAGGAATTCGATTACAAAATATATATGAGGAATGTTCGCTGCCTCGAGGTGCCGTTAAGTTTTTTTTTACAGCATTTTGCCTTGTTTAGTAAACAGTAGTCAAAGCTCACGTTTCGCATGGACTTTGTAGGTGTTGCACAGCGTGTTCACGTCACATATCATACGCCTCCTGCACTGCACAACACCGCTCTTTTAAATACGCTTGAGTTTAGAAAACTTTTTCACCGACAAAACTCGCAATGGCAGACGCCGCAGAAAGCAGTGGACAAGAGCTATAGCAAAACGAAGGAATTAAGAAGCGACAAAAGTTGTCTAAGGTGTGGGAACACTTCACACTAAAATCAAAGTAAAACGCAGTAGTATGCAAACATTGCAATGTGGAGCTCGCGTACCACAATAGCACAAGTTTGATGCAGTAGCACCTGTCGAGAAAGCATCCGATTTAGGGATGGCCAGAGGCGAGGTAAGTCATCTATCATCAAATGTAAACGCAAAAGTTGTGTTAGTAAAATAAATGCTATTCATTATGATAACCCGAATGTGTTCTTTCACTCCCGCGAAGTCATTAAATGCCGTCAAAAGGTGTTGAAAACAAACAACGCTATCCGAGCTGTCGTGTTCAATTAGCCTTTCATTAGTAACCACGCGAAAGTAGTTGTGAAAAGTTATTCGAGTTATTCAAGTCATGCAACCACATGCTACTTGGATAGCTTGCACTTGCACCCACTATAGCAGACCTGGGCATTCTGCGGCCTGCGGGCCATATACGGCCCTTTGTACGTCCCTGTCCGGCCCGCGTGAGGCCAATCATAAATTACAAAATACATTTTAAAAAGTATCTATCTCGAGTGTGCAATACAACGGTGCTGCTTTTGTTTTGAAAAGCGTTATTTGTATTACTTCCGTGTGGACGTATGCTCATGCGTGATTGTGAGTGAATGTGAACAGCTGCAATCACAAATTACAAAATAAATTAAAAAAAACATCTATGTCATGCGTGCAATACAATTGTGCTGCTTTTATTTTGAAAAGTGATATTTATGAGTGTATGTCCGTGTGTACCCTGCGAGTGAAGGTGCACAGCGACTAGTGATGCCTGATTATCCCTGAGACGCTAAAAAAAAGAAAAGTTGATGACGAATGGTGTGTTTTCAACAAGACATGGACTGCCAAGTATTTATTTACAGAAATTAAAGGTAAAGCCGTGTGCTTAATTTGTGGAACACGTGTTGCTGTGTTTAAAGAATATAGTGTAACGACCTGCTGAAGTTGATGTTGTGTTCTTTAGTTGCGGAAATGAGTGAGGATAGACGTGCGTGTGAAAGGAACGAGATAAGTTGAGCTGTGTTGGTATAGGTTGCTCAATAAAAGTTTAAAAAGAGCGTCAGACTTGGTGTGCACTTCTTCTGGACGCTACAATTGGTGTCAGAAGTAAAACTTTGCACAGAAGTAAAACTTTGCACATACTGCGCTGCTTGTGCGCTCAGCCTGCTACGGCATCGGGAGGTACGTGCCACGATGTTTCCTCGCGACTTTGTCAAGATTGAACGGAGGAGAAGGACACTGAGTGGGGACTTTAAGTGCAGATGTCTGTGAATCCCGGACGTGAGGAGCTCGTCGCAAAGAGAGAGAGAGGGTGGAAGGAGAGAGGCAGCGTCTACAGGTGCAGCGCGCATTGCTTGGCATGGGGGAATGCCGCCCTCAGTGAAGACTCCCAGGTTTGATGGCAAGGCGAACTGGGAGGCATTTCATCCCACTTCTGTCACCAATTGTAGCGTCCAGGAGAAGTGCACACCAAGTCTGACGCTCTCTTTAAACTTTTATTGAGCAACCTATACTAACACAGCTCAACTTATCTCGTTCTTTCCACCTGCACATCTATCCTCACTCCTCATTTCCGCAACAGCAACGCTTCCTCCTTCTTCGCCAATCACCTTACAGGCGTGCTACGTTCACAACAAAGAGGATGCAGGATAAAGTGACAGAAATTGACATTTTTGCATTGTATTTCAGGAAGTGTTGTGTTAAAAATAAAACCATCAAAAGCCATCTGCTTTTGTATAAAGATACGTTAGGTTAAATGAAATTCTTCTTATTATTATTTATCTTACGGTATATCAAAAATAATTTGAGCAACATTTAATTGAAATATTGTCGGTGTGGCCCTCCAGCAGTGCTCGGGTTGCTCATGCGGCCCCCGGTAAAAATTAATTGCCCACCCCTGCACTATAGTCTCTATAGAATGTAAGAATTCCAAGTCTTTGTTCAAAGTGGTAGCAGTTGTGTGCCAAGTTCCTGTCAGCCGTATTTGTTCTGAATATGAAGTTGCACTTTTCAAATGCAGTATTAAAGGTACTAACTAATCCACTTTTTTATGTTTGATACAATGAAAACTGTTCTTATTGTTTTATTTTTGATACTAAGAATGTATGTTTATTTTAACTTTCTCAGGGAATATTCATTTTGAACTAATTTTATATATTTGTGTTTTAATCTCAAACATGTTATGATGGCAAAATGAACATTGATTACAATTTTGCATGCAATGAATGCAATGAACTGTATTGCATTCGTAAAATTCTAAACTGTTGTTGTCATTATTAAGTGGTTTGTCTTTTTCTATTGTATATGTATTGTTAGCAGGTTGAAAACAGCTCAGCGGATTTGCGTGGAGACACCAACATTTAAACGACACCATATAATAATCATCAAATTGCACAATAACTTGGTTTATGCGGTCACACCGCACAGCACATAGGGCTGTGAGCGCACCTGTTTTTATTAGCACACACAAATTGGCACAATCAACCACGGACGCATTTCAGCTGTGCGTGTCAGCCTTCAATAGTGAAAACAGGCGTTTAGGAAATAAAAGACAATTAGGCCAAATGCAATAATTGAGGGCACATCTTAACATGTATAATTAAACCTTAATTAAGCAAAAATATGATTTATTCGATTACTCGATCGGGATATTAGATAGAATACTTGATTACTAAAATACTCGATAGCTGCAGCTCTAGTATATTACAAATGTGTCACACATAGGCCCGTACTGTAAATTAATCATTGACATTGACATATGACTTGAAAACACTAGCCATTGGTGCAGTCTATCCAGATAACCAACATGTTTTATACGTCTGTATGATTATGTAGTTTTATTTCTGTGTCTAAGTTTTGCGTGGAGAAACCAACATTTAAACAACACCATATAATAATCATCAAATTGCACAATAACTTGGTTTATGCGGTCACACCGCACAGCACATAGGGCTGTGAGCGCACCTGTTTTTATTAGCACACGCAAATTGGCACAATCAACCACGGACGCATTTCAGCTGTGCGTGTCAGCCTTCAATTATGAAAACAGGCGTTTAGGAAATAAAAGACAATTAGGCCAAACGCAACAATTGAGGGCACATCTTAACATGTATAATTAAACCTTAATTAAGCAAAAATATGATTTATTCGATTACTCAATTAGTCGATCGGGATATTAGATAGAATACTTGATTACTAAAATATTCGATAGCTGCAGCTCTAGTATATTACAAATGTGTCACACATAGGCCCGTACTGTAAATTAATCATTGACATTGACATATGACTTGAAAACACAATAGCCATTGGTGCAGTCTATCCAGATAACCAACATGTTTTATTCGTATGTATGATTATGTATTTTTATTTCTGTGTCTAAGCTTTAAGGCAAGTGCCTGGAGAAAAAAGAAAGGTGTAAAACGCCTCATCCAAAACTATCATCATTGCATCATGGCTTCATGAAGGTGTAATGGCCGTCAGAGGCGTGAAAGAATAAGCGCTTACCGCTCCTGCTTTCTATACTCTTGTATTGGATCACAATAGACAGACACTCAAAACAGCATGTGGACATGCAAGCCAATGCATCATTCACTTATTATCCTCATTCTTCTCTCTCCAGCGGAGGGGGCGTGCGGCGGCACGTTACGAGGCACCGCAGGTTCTATAACCAGCCCCGGATACCCTGCCGAGTATGACAACAATCTGGACTGCACGTGGTCAATTCTTGCTGAACCGGGAGACACGATAGCTCTTGTCTTCAATGACTTCCTTTTGGAAGACAAGTATGACTTCCTGGAAATCAGCGGGACGGAGGCGCCCAGTATATGGTGAGAAAAAAATGTGCAGAGCCAAAATACACACAATGATAACATATGATTTACAGATGATATATATGCTATTACATATAAACCTGGTCCTGCTCTTTAAATGAAGTAACATTATTCTACCTTTATGTCTCTTTAAAAAGCTGTATTACTTAGACATTTTAACTGTATCAAATCCCTCCATTGTCTATACCGCTTGACCTAATTAGGGGCACAGGTGAGCTGGAGCCTATCAAAGCTGACTTTGTGCGAGAGACAAGTTCCATCCATCCATCCATCCATCTTCTTCCGCTTATCCGAGGTCGGGTCGCGGGGGCAGCAGCCTAAGCAGATAAGCCCAGACTTCCCTCTCCCCAGCCACTTCGTCTCGTTCTTCCCGGAGGATCCCAAGGCGTTCCCAGGCCAGCCGGGAGACATAGTCTTTCCAACGTGTCTTGGGTCTTCCCCGTGGCCTCCTACCGGTCGGACCTGCCCTAAACACCTCCCTAGGGAGGCGTTCGGGTGGCATCCTGACCAGATGCCCGAACCACCTCATCTGGCTCCTCTCGATGTGGAGGAGCAGCGGCTTTACTTTGAGCTCCCCCAGGATGACAGAGCTTCTCACCCTATCTCTAGGGGAGAGCCCCGCCACCCGGCGGAGGAAACTCATTTTGGCCGCTTGTACCCGTGATCTTGTCCTTTCGGTCATAACCCAAAGCTCATGACCATAGGTGAGGATGGGAACGTAGATCGACCGGTAAATTGAGAGCTTTGCCTTACGGCTCAGCTCCTTCTTCACCACAATGGATCGATACAGCGTCCACATTACTGAAAACGCCGCACAGATCCGCCTGTCGATCTCACGATCCACTCTTCTCTCACTCGTGAACAAGACTCCGAGGTACTTGAACTCCTCCACTTGGGGCAAGATCTCCTCCCCAACCCGGAGATGGCACTCCACCCTTTTCCGGGCGAGAACCATGGACTCGGACTTGGAGGTGCTGATTCTCATCCCAGTCGCTTCACACTCAGCTGCGAACCGATCCAGTGAGAGCTGAAAACCCTGGCCAGATGAAGCCATCAGGACCACATCATCTGCAAAAAGCAGAGACCTAATCCCGCAGCCACCAAACCAGATCCCCTCAACGCCTTGACTGCGCCTAGAAATTCTGTCCATAAAAGTTATGAACAGAATCGGTGACAAAGGGCAGCCTTGGCAGAGTCCAACCCTCAGTGGAAACGTGTTTGACTTACTGCCGGCAATGCGAACCAAGCTCTGACACTGATCATACAGGGAGCGGACCGCCACAATCAGACAGTCCGATACCCCATACTCTCTGAGCACTCCCCACAGGACTTCCCGAGGGACACGGTCGAATGCCTTCTTCAAGTCCACAAAGCACATGTAGACTGGTTGGGCAAACTCCCATGCACCCTCAAGGACCCTGCTGAGAGTATAGAGCTGGTCCACAGTTCCACGACCAGGACGAAAACCACTGTTCCTCCTGAATCCGAGGTTCGACTATCCGGCTGTCTATTCATGTGTGCTGGAGAGAGAGACAAGTTACTGTATATATTGGACTGGTCGATTAGCAAACCCTTTAAAGCCATTTTTTAAATGTTTTTAATATCCTATGAATTTGTAATAATTGCTGAAGAAAATGTTTTGCTACAATATACATTTAAATAGTACGGCCATTTGAGAAATATGGACGTAAATCCGTCACAGTGACAGTTTTTGAAGCAAAGCTCAATTAGCAATTATCACTGTGGGCTTTTGAAAATGACACGGCCAAACCTAATTAAAACTAATACAAAAACATGTTGACTCACCGCTGAATCGACGTTTAGCAGAAACAAAGTAGAATGTTATCTATTAGCAATTCAGTCCATCAAAGTAGAACAAGCAAACACCTGCACAGCACGACGACCCTGTTCATGATCAGCTACTGAAGTCAGCTACTGATCCTGTGCCCCCCTTGTCATTGTGGCCCTAAACAACTGCATATTGTGTTTATGCCAGGGGCCGGCCCTTTATGCAGGTCTTTAAGGTGCTGGGGAAACATAGAAAGGCTCAACACAGTATTGTATAATGTCCATCGGTGTCAACAACAAAGATGTCTACGGGGCAATTTGTGTGGAGAAAACAACATTGTGGTGATTGGAGGCTCTATTGAGACCTATTTTAGAGTTTCTCTACACATCATCAATTGATTTAGGAGATGCAAAAATGCTGCCATTCCCGAGAGACCTCATTAGCCTTGTGTGACATCACTTTTACCCCCCTTCTTCAAGCAAGACAAATTATGTTGTGTTGCACTGATAAACCAATAAATTGCTTTCATGAGAACATTGATTAACTCAATTGATAAATCTTACAACATTTATTTATGATGTCAACTCTGTAACCCTTTGGAATGCAATTATGTCCCGCGTCCTTTTCAATGCTCAAGGGGAAGTGGTATTTGGTCTCATTCGGTAAATACAAATATACATGAGACCAGGTGTTTGCATCCAAAATGCAGAGGTGAGTCATTCATAATATGCTACTATATTGGAATTTTGCATGTATTTCTTCCCACAACCTTAAGAGTCTTGATAGAAGACGTTGTCAAAAACAGGAAGACGTATTTCACGACTCTGTGTGGAGCGATTGGAATTGATTGGTAGACAGATAAATAAGTGACATGAAAGGGGCTCAAGAGGATGGCACTTGGCGGAAACAAAAGGATGGGGGAATAATTGCGTGTTTAGTCCTGTCGCCAGCCACACGTCAAGCGTGGCACTCTCATGATACCATTTATGTGTATGTCTGCATGTCGGTGTCAGGTCTTAAGTGGCCCGCTGACAGCTTGAGCTGTTGCTCGTTTTCCCCTGGCCCTAAAGGCGAACACACACACATATGCATGTACATACATAGATGGCTTATCTGTGACGGCGTGCCATTTGAAGGGGGCGGTGCTACTGGCGACGCATACAATCACGTTTAAGCACTTAAAAAATAAAACCCCGCTATAAGGCATGTTGTTGCTCTGTAAAATAGTATAATTTAACAAATAAAAAAATAGTGTTTTTAATTAATCATTACTAGCTTTAGTTTCATCATAAAGAAGGCGCCTTAGGGATTTTCGCTTTGTAATCTACCTGCGACTTGTCCTGAGACAGGCTCCAGCACCCCCCGCGACCCCAAAAGGGACAAAGCGGTAGCAAATGGATGGATGGATGGTATGTATTTGCCAAATTTGAGCAATACTAGAATAGCAATCTGCAGTCTCTTTTGAAATCAAGAACATTACATTGTTGTCATAACTGAGCTAGTAACCACAACAGTTTTGTAGTCTTGACAAATCCATTTACCATTTTGGGAAGGAACCACATTTCCATCCACAAAGCAGTAAAAGCCAGTGGCGGGCTGTGCGTTTCCCACCTAGGCCTTCAGTGATCTCCGACTTCAATGATTACCTCTCAAAATACCATAATTGATGTCACCACATGACCATTGCTGGAGAAATACTATACAGGAACACATTTACACCCTACTTTGCATTGAAACACATCAATAGTATACAAACCCTGTTTCCATATGAGTTGGAAGTTGTGTTAGATGCAAATATAAACGGAATACAATGATTTGCAAATCATTTTCAACCCATATTCAGTTGAATATGCTACAAAGACAACATATTTGATGTTCAAACTGATAAATATTTTTTTTTTTGCAAATAATCATTAACTTTAGAATTTGATGCTAGCAACACGTGACAAAGAAGTTGGGAAAGGTGGCAATAAATACTGATAAAGTTGAGGAATGCTCATCAAACATTTATTTGGAACATCCCACAAGTGTGCAGGGTAATAGGGAACAGGTGGGTGCCATGATTGGGTATAAAACAGCTTCCCAAAAAATGCTCAGTCTTTCACAAGAAAAGATGGGGCGAGGTACACCCCTTTGTCCACAACTGCGTGAGCAAATAGTCAAACAGTTTAAGAACAACGTTTCTCAAAGTGCAATTGCAAGAAATTTTGGGATTTCAACATCTACGGTCCATAATATCATCAAAAGGTTCAGCGAATCTGAAGAAATCACTCCACGTAAGCGGCATGGTCGGAAACCAACATTGAATGACCGTGACCTTCGATCCCTCAGACGCCACTGTATCAAAAACCGACATCAATCTCTAAAGGATATCACCACATGGGCTCAGGAACACTTCAGAAAACCACTGTCACTAAATACAGTTTGTCGCTACATCTGTAAGTGCAAGTTAAAGCTCTACTATGCAAAGCGAAAGCTATTTATCAACAACATCCAGAAACGCCACCGGCTTCTCTGGGACCGAGATCATCTAAGGTGGACTCCTGCAAAGTGGAAAAGTGTACTATGGTCTGACGAGTCCACATTTGAAATTGTTTTTGTAAATGTTCGACATCGTGTCATACGGACCAAAGGGGAAGCGAACCATCCAGACTGTTATCGACGCAAAGTTCAAAAGCCAGCATCTGTGATGGTATGGAGGTGTATTAGTGCCCAAGGCATGGGTAACTTACACATCTGTGAAGGCATCATTAATGCTGAAAGGTACATACAGGTTTTGGAACGACATATGCTGCCATCTAAGCGCCGTCTTTGTCATGGACGCCCCTGCTTATTTCAGCAAGACAATGCCAAGTCACATTCAGCACGTGTTACAACAGCGTGGCTTCTAAAAAAAAAGTGCGGGTACTTTCCTGGCCCACCTGCAGTCCAGACCTGTCTCCCATCGAAAATGTGTGGCGCATTATGAAGCGTAAAATACGACGGCAGAGACCCCGGACTGTTGAACGACTGAAGCTCTACATAAAACAAGAATGGGAAAGAATTCCACTTTCAAAGCTTCAACAATTAGTTTCCTCAGTTCCCAATCGTTTATTGAGTGTTGTTAAAAAGAAAGGTGATGTAACACAGTGGTGAACATGCCCTTTCCCAACTACTTTGGCACGTGTTGCAGCCATGAAATTCTAAGTTAATTATTATTTGCAAAAAAAAAATAAAGTTTATGAGTTTGAACATCAAATATCTTGTCTTAGTAGTGCATTCAATTGAATATGGGTTGAAAAAGATTTGCAAATCATTGTATTAGGGGCAGCACGGTGGAGGAGGGGTTAGTGCATCCGCCTCACAACACGAAGGTCCTGAGTAGTCTTGGGTTCAATCCCGGGCTCAGGATCTTTCTGTGTGGAGTTTGCATGTCCTCCCCGTGACTGCGTGGGTTCCCTCCGGGTACTCCGGCTTCCTCCCACTTCCAAAGACATGCACCTGGGTTGATTGGCAACACTAAATTGGCCCTAGTGTGTGAATGTGAGTGTGAATGTTGTCTGTCTATCTGTGTTGGCCCTGCGATGAGGTGGCAACTTGTCCAGGGTGTACCCCGCCTTCCGCCCGATTGTAGCTGAGATAGGCTCCAGCGCCCCCTGCGACCCCAAAGGGAATAAGCGGTAGAAAATGGATGGATGGATGGATGGATGTATTCCATTTATATTTACATGTAACACAATTTCCCAACTCACATGGAAACGGGGTTTGTAGAAAACGGGTTATTTTCTGGCGCATTTAAAAATAAATTACAACGCATCAGCAATTAAAACATATACCGTACATTTCTCTGCTGGCTTATGCAACTTCCGGTCAATAAAGTTTGATTCAAAATACACACTTTTCAAAGATATATCAACTGCCCTGACCACACGATGACGACAAATACACATGTAACAATGTTAATTAAATGACAAGCATGACACACTTTAACAACAAAAGTTTACAACTTGTGATCAGCTACTGATTGGCTATCGCAACTGTCTCTCAACTCTATGTGTTCTCAAATTAATCCGCTAACGGTCCCAATGAGTATCCAATCACAGGACGCGTAAATATCACGTTTAACGTGAGGCCAGCGAGAAGGCCTTACTGACAACAACTCGTGATCTGATTGGCTATCGCAACTGTCTATCACGTGTATGTCCCGTTCACTTACAGTGCATAGAGACGCCTGCATTGTTGATTCTGAAGGCGTCTGGCAGATTTGGTACAGCATGGCAACAAAAACTAGCTGAATTCTGATTGGATACAAACTAAAACTAAAAACAACAGCACTGGAACGAGCATAATATGTCATGAGAAGAATATTAATAATTTTAGATATTTAGGGAAAGTAAATTAAAAAGTATTAATTATGATCAGGATTTCTGGTTACGTTAGGCCAGCAGAGAAGGCCTTGCTGGCCCTGACGGCACACCACTGATAAAAGCACATGGGGACTGGAACTACTGCCTTGGACGTAGCTGTAGCAAATGGCCATACTTTGGACACCCCAGTTGACGTATTTCAACAAGAATGTGGATGTGTTCCTAAACAACAGAAGAGAATATCCATGTTCTGGCTTCTCTTTGGCACTATCGCAAGCCATGACCCCCACCAGCCACAAGTTTGTGTAGGTGCCCTATAGGCCTAGATGGACGCTTTGACGCCTAATACATTGCCTTTTGCAGTTGCTTGTATTTGATTAGATAGAAAAGTCCTTCTTGTACCACACACAACGTGTGCTGTGTGGCAAATTCCATGCATTCAATTCCATACCAAAAAATTAATAAAAATCAGATTGCAAATATATGTACCGTTACAGCCCTCCTAGTATTTGCTATGGACAATCAGTGGCTAGCACAGAAGTCCAATAATACAGTGGAACCTTGATTTATGAACAAGGTTCGTGAATAGAAAATATTGTGTATTGAATCAATTTTCTCCATAAGAAACTGAATAAAGGGTTCCAGCCTTGACAAACGTCCATATTTTAGTAAAAGTTTGTACACATTGAACATACTACAAAACACTATACAATACTGCAGTGGTTCTCAAACTATTTTCACCAAGTACCGCCTCAAAAAACACTGGGCTCTCCAAGTACCACCATACTGACCAATATTGAAATGCAGTAACGTAGTATGGCTAAGTATTCACTAACAACAAGGTAAATGTTTTATTTAACAAGTATATTTAATATGTTTTCCACTGTAAATTGCACACAGTGTGAACAGTAACACTGTGTTTGAATTTAGGAAAAAAAACACTGTACTTTTATAAGATGATTGTTTGGCATACCACTAGATAGAACCCACGTACCATTAGTGGTACACATATCACAGTTTGAGAATCCCTGTAATACTATATATCAAGCAAACATAACAAGGGGGTGATGGATACACTTTTCATTTATTGACAAAGTCAAAACAACAAGAACAAGCTGAACTGTCATATTTCAGCCGCCCTGCTGACACACACACACACACACACACACACATACTGTCACTAGCATTGTGGTGCAGAGTTTGAAATCACAAAAGCTACTCCCTAACTTTAACAGCCAGATTGTTACAATGATGAGTAATAATTAAAAAAAAAATCCACTTTAACTTGTTGGTTAGTCTTCAGTGTGTGTAGCGGAAGTGTCGACAACGTTGTGGTTACATTGTGAATATTTCAAACCACACATCTCTTGTCCATTGCTTTCTTTGGACTCATATTGAGTGAGCAAGACTGGACAAAATGTTGTACAAAGACTATAAAACACTAAGTAGCTAACAGCAGGAATGTGCTCTGCTGACCAAATGAACACAGGAGATCAATCAGCCTGCCCAAAATCGCTGTGCTGCCAGGTAAGAAATGGCTGCTCTGCGAGACTTTAGTACACGGAGACAAGGATCGTACGCCAAAGCATATTTTTGTTCTTTCTGCGGTATCGTAAATCGAAAAGTTTGTACACTGAGAGGTTTGTAAATCGAGGTTCCACTGTATCCAGTATTAATGGATAATGTAATAATGAACAGGTGATGAAATATCTCGTAAAATTTCATAGCAAATAACATAACATTGCTAGTAATTAAATAAGTCTGTTTCTACGTAAATTGGCTGCTTCTGCAAAATCTCTGTTGTAACAAACAACCCATCGATCCATCTATTTTGTATATTGCTTGTCCTCAAAGAATCACGTGTGAACCGGAGCCTATCCAAGCAGGGCACATGTAGACAATAATTCACACTCACATTCGCACCTATGGACCATTCAGGGTCAGTTGGCCTACCATGCATGTGTTTATGGGAGTAAGCTGAAATCCAAAGAGAAAACCAACGCAGGCCTGGGGAGAACGTGTAAACGCCACACGGAGATTCAAACCTGGATCTCCTCACTACGAGGCAGATAATGTTCACCATTATACAATGGTGCTGCACATTAACAGAAAACAATTCAAGTTATTGTTTGCAACTGCGTACATGCATGCTATACAATCAGGTTCTGCCATGGATGATCCCATCTACCATGTAAGTACTTTTCTCCAGACATGGGATTAAGACATGACTGACTCCCTCAGTGAAGAATGTGGGCAGGTCATTGTGAAGATGATTGACATCTGACTGTACCTCTGTGACAGGTTGTTCCTGTTTATCAGGAGCTTTTTTCCGATTGGTTGTCCCAAAAGCAATTTCCTGTTTCATGTTTCTGTCCGCTAGCTGGCAGGTTCAATGTCGCGTTGACTGGCTGCCACACATGTACACGCCCTTGCACACACACACACACATGCAGGCTCGCGTGCACGAGAAATTGGAATCAGACATTTTTTTAAGACCTACTGAAATATGTTTATCACGCTTATATTAAAGTAATATCATATAATTTCCTGTTTCCGTTTTCTTTCTATCTGTGTTGGACACACCTTCCCTTAGGGCATGATTTTGCCCAAAAGTCATCAAAGTAAATATGACAGTTTGTTTTCTTTAAATTTATTTTTTACATTTTTTTCCTCTGAGCATCAACATCTCTTAATAGGATTTCATGCAATAACAAAAAAATAAAAAAATAAGCGTTTTAGTTTAGTCCATAGGGACCCAGACTTTAAAGCTACAGCATACAGCACATGTAAGCATATTAACCCGAGTGCAGTCATATAAAATTGGATTTCTCACTTTTTATTGTCGAGCATGGGATAATGATTTTTTGGACAACTAGAAAAAAGCCCAATACCAACAGGTGGAAGGGAGCATTGCACCCTGAGGTCCACCTATTTTGGCAATAATTGTGTTCTGCTCCTGTGCATATGTACTGTGACACAAGCACTCAAATTGTGACTTATTCTCGTAGTGATTGTCATTATAGCTCAACTGCAATTATAATGCTCAATGATAAATGTGTTACTCTAAATGTGGCATTTTGAGTCTTAGCGCCTGATCTACCAATGGTTTGCGTACCGTATTTTTCGGACTATAAGTCGCAGTTTTTTTTCATAGTTTGGCCAGGTGTGTGACTTATACTCAGGAGAGACTTATGTGTGAAATTATTAACACATTACCGTAAAATATCAAATAATATTATTTAGCTCATTCACGTAAGAGACTAGACGTATAAGATTTCGTGGGATTTAGCGATTAGGAGTGACAGATTGTTTGGTAAACGTATAGCATGTTCTATATGCTATAGTTATTTGAATGACTCTTACCATAATATGTAATGTTAACATACCAGCATACTTGCCAACCCTCCCGGATTTTCCGGGAGACTCCCGAAATTCAGCGCCTCTCCCGAAAACCTCCCCGGACAAATTTTCTCCCGAAAATCTCCCGAAATTCAGGCGGAGCTGGAGGCCACACCCCCTCCAGCCCACCTGAGTCCGCTTTCCCACAATATAAACAACGTCTACAGTAAAGCAGTTCGTCTGCCGTAAACAGCAATGTTGTGACACTCTTAAACAGGACAATACTGTCATCTAGTGCATTTGATGAAAGCACTTTTGTGCGTGCCACACAGCAATGCATCATCAGAGAGGCTGTTCAGCATGGTTAGAAAGATAGTGACAGAGAATAGAACAAGGATGGACAATTCAACCCTTAACTCAACAATGAGTAGATGAGTGTTATGTGTGTGTATATGTGTAAATAAATGAACACTGAAATTCAAGTATTTATTTTATTTATATGTATATGTATATATATATATATATATATATATATATATATATATATAATAAAATAAATATATATTTATAGCTAGAATTCACTGAAAGTCAATTATTTCTTATATATATATATATATATATATATATATATATATATATATATATATATATATATATATATATATATATCCATCCATCCATTTTCTATCGCTTATTCCCTTCGGGGTCGCGGGGATATATATATATATATATATATATATATATATATATATATATATATATATATATATGAAATACTTGACTTGGTGAATTCTAGCTGTAAATATACTCCTCCCCTCTTAACCACGCCCCCACCCCAACCACGCCCCCCGCCCCCACCCCCCACCTCCCGAAATTGGAGGTCTCAAGGTTGGCAAGTATGACATACCAGGCACGTTCTCAGTTGGTTATTTATGCCTCATATAATGTACACTTATTCAGCCTGTTGTTCACTATTCTTTATTTATTTTAAATTGCCTTTCAAATGTCTATTCTTGGTGTTGGGTTTTATCAAATAAATTTCTCCAAAAAATGCGACTTATATATGTTTTTTTCCGTCTTTATTATGCATTTTCGGCCGGTGCGACTTATACTACGGTGCGACTTATACTCCGAAAAATACGGTATATTAAAACAAGTGCAATCTAATTAGCGCACGCAAAGCTGATCTATTTAGCATGTGCACTGATGTTTGCGTCGGTTAAATAAGCAAAAGAGCTCATGCCATCCATTTAGCGTGTTTGTCTTCATGTACCGTATTTTTCGGAGTATAAGTCGCACCGGAGTATAAGTCGCACCTGCCCAAAATGCATAATAAAAAAGTAAAAAAACATATATAAGTCGCACTGGAGCCCGGCCAAACTATGACAAAAACTGCGACTTATAGACCGAAAAATATGGTACGTACAGAATAAGGAGGAGTAGGAGATGCAAATATAAGAATTTAGTGCTCGCAATATGATTTTTCAAGCCTGAAAATGTTTTGCGGTCTCTATTGTGTCTATATTTAGCAAGTTTGGAAGGTAAGGGCAAACTGCCACAGTTACTCACATTGTGGCAAAAAGGAGGTGATCAGTGCAGTAGCAACAACAGAGAGATAGACAAACCTTTCTGCACTTCTCATTTTAGCTGTCAGAAATAAAAACAATATTTGACACATTGTCTATGCAGCAATTCAATCTTTGAGCTGCTGGATGATTCAAGGGCTAATTTGGAGCCAGCCGACACCAAAACGAATCAATATATCTCCAAAAGATCTTGCAACACTGCATTTTATAGCATTTGTCTCGTTCCAGTGCCTACATCTCCCAGAGTGCACCTTTGGCCTGCTAAAACTGTAGTTCCGTTGTAGATCGTAGCGGAGGAGCGCTTCTGTATAGCCCAGAATATCTGTCGCAGTTTATAGTTGTCTCTTTCATGTTGTACAACACAACAAAACACCACAGGTTGGAGCATGATGCTGTGAATGTGGACCTAAATGACTGGGGAATATACTTTTCTCACATATCAATTGTGCACGTAGTCTTAGGGGATCACCTACAATATGTCCACTACTAGTACAGTCAATTGTATAGTTAGCATACTGTATTATTGGCTTAGTGTGAGTAGGCCCTCTAAAGTAAGACAATAATGTCAGTTTTTTTTGTTTAATTATTTTTCATTGCATCGTTTGTATTTGAAATAAAGAGACAAAAAATCCCTTTACATGATTTTATCATGATTACTTGATATATTGACAGTCAAAACTGTGATCTTGGCTGAAATTATAACATTATTTGCAAATGAAGGCCTGGTATCAAACTGTAGTATCCTTGAGATTGAATTCCTTCCTTGGGGGGATTTTTTTTTTAAAGATATCTCGACTTAACATGCCTTACTTCCAACCTTCACTTATTCCTCTTTTTTAAATTTAATTTCCCTTTCCCCTGTCATTTTCGTTTTCTCTTCTTCCAACCCTTTGCAGTGCCACTTTATTCCACTGGATGGGCAGAAGGCATTTACATCAAAGGAATGAAACAAAGAGAAATTAATAATATTTTGTTCCCCGCTGTCCACTACAATTATTACATTTATTTTACCACAGCTAGAACTAAAGACACATGGATGTTCTGTAATATGCAATATAATATGAGTTTTTTTTATTTTTTATGAAGCGACAGTTTGCTATACTGATTTAACAGACCTGATGGAATCTCTCATTCACATCCACTTTAGTCCTGTCCAGACTTTAGCATAATTGAAAAGCCCTAATTATAAATTATTACATAATTAGATAATGGGGTGACTGCAAATGATGAAACTGTTATCCATAACGCAGTCCAAGACCTAATAATAAATAATAGATATAATTGTATAGTATCCTCAATTTCTTATGGTACACATTTTATTAAACTATGTATTGGATTCAAAACAGAATGTAAATAATTCAAAGCTCATTGGAAATGAATGATTATGTAAACATGTTTTTTCTTAGTCATTCTGAATTAAAACTCAAGTCAATTATGAAACTGAATGTGGACATGCTCGTTCTTACGTCACACGGAGATTGCGGGTTAATGAACCAATAATACCACATCATCTGGAAACAGAAGGAATGCCAACGCAATACCCCTGCAGAATATCCCTCTTTGTTAATAACAAACCACCGAAAGTCACGCACAACCCCATCAGCAACCACTTCCCCGTTTCAACTGACTTGATTGCTGTGAGACCTAATAGTCCCACAGAGACGAGTCCACAAGAATTCTACAGCGCACTTCAAAATACAAGAAGAGAGAATTAGAAAAAATATCCTTATGTGACTTAAAGTGAATAGAACACACACGTGTTAGATTCAGCCACGAGCCAGAATCTCATTATAGTACCTTGACCTTGGTACACTTCCCCAGGAGAAACTTTCAAGGCTAGAATTAAGAGATGTCAACTTCTAATGCCTCCATGGTAAAACAAAATTAACACAAAAACTAATTAAATCTGCCATTTCATAATTTAGCTTTTTATCAAAACTAGAACAGCACTCATTGCACTACACTCAGACTTGTTAGCATTTTACATACACTAACACTTAATAATACAACACTGCATTCTTCTTGTATTTGTGTCTTATCGTGTGCCATTATGTTTAGTTATATCATGCAAAGGGGTGATTATTATGAATAGCTGGACTCAGCATTCATTTTACAAATTTTGACTTTGTATTCCGGATAGCTCTGATAATTTATTTTTACAAGGTGGCTATTATCATGAACAGTCGGTGGAGAAGTTGGTTTGTATTGGTTATAGACGACGAACAACACACAACTGGCTTGCGTATAGGACCGTGACTTGAAGGGGGCATAGTATCAAGGCACGATTAGATGCATGCTTTGGAGTAATATAAAAGGGAAACAAATTGTTCAATATTTTTTTTGTATGAAATAACCAAAATAACAGAATTAAATGTATCCCGTATTTTCCGGACTATAAAACGCACCGGGATATAAGCAGCACCCACTAAATTTTAGAAGAAAAAAATATTTTCCATATATTAATCTTATCGGACTATAAACAGCAGATATACGCTGTGAAATTACCTTGATTGTTTCCAAACGGTGTCAATAACATGTCAGCAAAACAGCTGATCAAACATAACAGAAGTCATCGTCATGGACCTACTACTAGCTTCAGAAGCTAGCTCTCCGATCAGCTAAACAGACTTAATAACACCACGGTGACGTTTTGGTGAATTTACAGAGGACTTTGTGAAATCCAAACCATACAAAAATAATGCCATTTTGTGTTTAATACTAACACAGACACTCGTAAACACTTAAGCATATCAGCTAATGCTAATGACGCTAGCTTCATTACATGAAGTACAGATATGCACGAAAACACTCCTACAGACATCACACATGGTGGGATAGTTGACTAAGTCTGAATTGGTTTTAGTCAAATTGTGAAACTTACAAACGTTGCTTAAAATGATGAATGAAGAATGCTTTTGAGCTGAAACACTATAGACCAGGTGTGTCAAATGTACAGTATGCAGTAATGCGCATATAGCTATGGTATAATGTGTGGGTCTGGCTCCTCCCCTCAAACAAATGAGATGCAAACCTACAGTTTTAGGTCTTCTGCTTCGAACGCATTGTTCTTTGGCACCCTCATTGCCCCTAAATGTGAAAAGTGAGTGTAACTCAACCATCGTCAACAGTTTCTACCTCTGTGTGTGTAGTTTGTTGAGTTAGCACAGGGTTAATACCTGGCCATGACAAATGAGGTGTTTGACACCTAAAAGTTTATTTATTTTGTTCAATCCCAGATAGGCTATGACTTCATGTTTATTGGCTTTGTAGATACACTGAAACAAAGTCTAAGTCCGTTCTGTTTTTCCTCAGAATTTGAAGTGTTTTGTCAAAACGATTATTTGTTATTTGTACATTTTCAGAATGTGCTCGTTCTATTGTTGGCCAACGAAAACAATCTGAAGTTAAAGTTAAAGTTAAAGTACCAATGATTGTCACACACACACTAGGTGTGGTGAAATTTGTCCTCTGCATTTGACCCATCCCCTTGTTCACTTCCTGGGAGCTGAGGGGAGCAGTGGGCAGCAGCAGTGGCCACGCCCGGGAATCATTTTTGGTGATTTAACCCCCAATTCCAACCCTTGATGCTGAGTGTCAAGCAGGGAGGCAATGGGTCTCCTTTTTATAGTCTTTGGTATGACTCAGCCGGGGTTTGAACTCACAACCTACCGATCTCAGGGTGGACACTCTAACCACTAGTCCACTGAGTAAGTTGTCTTTGTTTTTAAGTTATCATGCAATGATTTTACCAGTCTGGCCCACCTGGGAATAGATTATTCCTCCATGTGGCCCCTGAGCTAAAATTTGTTTGACACCCCTGCTATAGACGATTGTACTTTCGGTTTAAGTCAAAACAGGTATTTTCAACTCAAGGCACCTGCAGTGAGCAAACTCGTCCAAAAGATGGCGCCGTAGCACAAACAACACAACATTTCAGTCATTTGCTTGGGTTTAATGAAAACTACCGAACACAAAACATTATGGCAATTATAAAAAAAAAATACATCCATAAATTAGTTTCATAAGCCACAGGGTTGAAGAAATAGGAAACAAGTAGCGCCTTATAGTTTGGAATTTAGGATAACTTTACTTGGGTTTTTCAAGGTTGTATTATAAATGTGTTAATGTTTCCCTGTTATGGTATGTGAGAATTTAACCTTGTCCTCTAGAACAAAAGGCTGATGCTTAAGCCATTGCACTACTCTTGTTTGGATTTATTATTTGTCTGACTTATTTGTGTTTTATAGTGCAGTGTGGAGGTCAACTTGCTCTTATTTTTCGCATCTGACTGCTGATTAATCAGCTGCAACATGTGTGCTGTCAATCATTGTCACGTTGGCAAGAAGGCAGCCCAAGAAATCCAATCAATAAATGTGTGGACATTCTAAAGGGATAAGATTCAGGCTGAGCGGCTATTTTCCGCCTTGCTCTAGTGTTTGACCTGTCCCCATTTATTAGCATGACATTATTTTTAATGTTAAGAGTACAAGGGACAAAAGTTGCATTTTTAAAAAGTGCAGGGGACATGTCCTCCATGACCCCCCAAAAATGACATCCAGGCATGTATCATAATAGACAGGCGGATTGTTGGGTCGTCTGCCTGCAGTGATGCAGACTGTGCATAGGTCGGTCGTGGTGAAGAGGGAGCCTAGCTGAAATGCAAATCTCTCAATTTACTAGTCGATGTACGTTCCTACCCATACCTATGGTCATGAGCTTTGGGTAATGAACGGAAATAAATTCGACCCTGAATAAGTGGAAAAAGATTAATAGATTGATGGATTTATGAGAATTCTGTTTTTGCACATGTCAGGGATTCTCAAACTGGTACTGGTGCTCCATCGAATGGCACTGCAAATAATAATTTCAATGAGTGTCTTTATCGTAAGTGTATGAGCTGAGGTATGTTGACAACTATATTTAAACATATTATTTTGGTTTTATTTATTCAGGAAAACTAACGTCAGAACGACAGAAATGGCATGCTTCGAGGCACAGCCAGCACAGGTCCTTGGTAGCAAACTTGGTGCCTGTTGAGTTGGCCATGCTCTCTTTGTACTAAGCCACTAGTGGTATACTGGCTCCATCTAGTGGTAAGCCAAATAATCACTTGATTAAAGTACAGTGTTTTATTTTCCCATTTTCAAACACAGTGTTACTGTTCAAACTGTGTGTAATGTTACATTGGCCAAACATATTAAATATCATTTTTAAATAAAACCTCTGCCTCGTTTTGAATCAATACTTAGGGCTACTACTGTAGTGTGTGAATGTAAGTGTGAATGTTGTCTGTCTATCGGTGTTGGCCCTGCGATGAGGTGGCATCTTGTCCAGGGTGTAGTCCACCTTCCGCCCGAATGCAGCTGGGATAGGCTACAGCACCTCCACGACCCAGAGGGACAAACGGTAGAAAATGGATGGATGAATGACATTATGGTGGTACTGGGAGAGCCAAGTTTTTTCTGAGGTGGTACTTGGTGAAAAGATGTCGAGAACCACTGACATATGCTTTTGCTTCAGAAACCTGCATGTACTGCTAAAGCCCACTTCTTGCAACTGTGCTGGGGACAAGAAAGTGAATTGTGCTTGATAGCACTATGGACTGTTGCAATCATCCAATCTTCAATCCGACGGGCCAAGCGTGCCCAAAATGGCACATATTGCCAAGTGAATGTGCTCTCAGTGTTTTTTTTTCTCCCTCCCTTAGGACAGTGGTGTGTCTAGCCTTTTTTGTCAGGGGTGGCACATAGGTCTGCAAGGGTGGCACCCATAAAACAGTCAGTTTACCCCATAAGCAGCTGTAGCTACTGTAGTAGTTTACCACAGTTACCACCAGAGGTGGGTAGTAACGCGCTACATTTACTCCGTTACATCTACTTGAGTAACTTTTGGGATAAATTGTACTTCTAAGAGTAGTTTTTATGCAACATACTTTTACTTTTACTTGAGTATATTTATAGAGAAGAAACGCTACTTTTACTCCGCTACTTTTACTCCGCTACTTTTATCTACATTCAGCTCGCTGCTCGCTACTAATTTTAATCGATCTGTTAATGCACGCTTTGTTTGTTTTGGTCTGTCATAGTGCCTGCGTTTCAACAAATACAGTCACTGGTGACGTTCACTCCGTTCCACCAATCAGATGCAGTCACTGGTGACGTTGGACCAATCAAACAGAGCCAGGTGGTCACATGACCTGACTTAAACAAGTTGAAAAACTTATTGGGGTGTTACTATTTAGTGGTCAATTGTACGGAATATATACTGTACTGTGCAATCTAATCATAAAAGTTTCAATCAATCAATCAAAAGTGTGAAGGAAAAAAGACCCTTTTTTATTTCATCCCGTCAAAAGCCTAAAGACTGACTGCACAGTTCCTGTCTTCACAATAAAAGTGCCGCTCCATCGCGCATGCGCTTTCAAAATAAGAGTCTCCGAAAGCCAGCACAAACAAGCTAGCAAGCTACGGAGTTTGCCGCCAATGTATTTCTTGTAAAGTGTATAAAAACGAATATGGAAGTTGGACAAATAAGATGCCAAAAACCAACCACTTTCATGTGGTATTAGACAGAAAGGAGGAACTTTTTTTCTCCTCCATTTGAAAACGTGGACGCTACCAGCACTACTGTCTGATTCCAATCAATGCAAGTCATCAGAATCAGGTAATACACCAACTTATATTCTTGTCTTCATGAAAGAAAGGAATCTATATGTGTTAAACATGCATGTATATTCATTAAAACACCTTTAACATGTAAACAAAAACGGCAAAATAAATAAATATAAATGATATACTGTATATATATATATGTGTATATATATATATATATATATGTATATATGTATATATATATATATAAATGTGTGTGTGTATATATATATATGTGTGTATATATATATATATATATATGTGTGTATATATATATATATATATATATATATATATATATATATATGAATGATATGTGTGTGTATGTTACTCATCAGTTACTCAGTACTTGAGTAGTTTTTTCCCAACATACTTTTTACTTTTACTCAAGTAAATATTTGGGTGACTACTCCTTACTTTTACTTGAGTAATAAATCTCTAAAGTAACAGTACTCTTACTTGAGTACAATTTCTGGCTACTCTACCCACCTCTGGTTACCACCACCAAGTATGGAGTGAATCTTTTTGTAAGACAATTGCTGACATTAAATAGGTGTGTGTTTATTCGCCGCTGGCTGGCTCTTCGCAGTGGTCACTCAAGTCAGAGCGTTTCATGCTTGAATGCACCATCGTGAGTAACGACAGGACTGCTGAGTTCGACTGTGTTCCCATTGATTTTGTCACCACTATACATCTATACTTATGATGTAGAACACATATCCTTGTTTATCTAAACAGTGGTTGTGAAAGTTTTTTCACCAAGTGAACTTAGCTCTCCAAGTACCACCATAATGACCAACATTAAAATACAGTAGCATAGTAGGCCAAAGTATTCACTAAAAACAGGTGGTAGAGGTGAACGGCACTGTGTCCCCCCCTCAGTGAGCTGTGGAGTCCCCCAAGGCAGTATATTGGGGCCTTTACTGTTCCTAGTATACATAAACGACTTGTCATCAGCATGCGACTGTGAATTGTTCTTGTTTGCTGGTATCAGACAGAGACAAGTCACAGGTGGAGAAAATCCTCAGTGCTGAACTCTGTAGAATTTGCACCTGGCTCGCTGACAACAAGCTATCCATACACTTGGGTAAAACAGAATCCATCCTGTTTGGGTCCCACATAAACCTTAAGAAAGTCAATAACTTCACTATAAAAGTGGGTGACATTGTTGTCACCAGGAAGGATGAGTTCACCTACCTAGGTTCCATTCTAGAGGCTAATGTTTCCTGTGATAAAATGGCAACCAAGGTAATCAAAAAGGTCAACAGTCGAACGAGATTTCTCTATAGAATCTCTTCTCTGGTCAACAAAAGCACCATGAAGATTCTGGCGGAAACTCTCGTTCAACCCTTTTTTGATTACGCATGCACCTCCTGGTACCCTAGCACCTCCAAAACTCTCAAATCTAAACTCCAAACATCCCAGAACAAGCTAGTCAGATTACTTCTAGACCTCCACCCCAGATCCCACCTCACTCCTACCCACTTCTCCAAAGTGGGCTGGCTCAGGGTGGAGGACAGAGTAAAACAACGTGCACTGAGCCTTGTCTATAAAATCCGCTACACCTCCCTGATACCGAAGTACATGTCAAACTGCTTCCTTAACGTAAATGACTGCCATAACCACAACACCAGGGGGAGCTCTACTAACCACGTTAAACCCAGATTCCGATTTAACAAAGGTCTTAACTCATTCTCTTTCTATGCCACATCAATGTGGAATGCGCTCCCAACAGGTATAAAAGAAAGGGCATCTATATCCTCCTTCAAAACCGCAATAAAAGTACACCTCCAGGCAACTTCAACCCTAAACTAAAACCCTCCCCGGATTGTTGTTAATAATCAAATGTAAACAATCAAATGCAAATATTTTTCTTATACCTTCTGATCTCTCTCTCTCTCTATGTCCACTACTTGCTGTACAAATCCTACCAAGTCAGACCTACACTGTTTCAATATCCATTTCTCTGTTCTCAATTGTTGATGACTGATGATAACAACCAAACCTAAATCCCCCCCCCCCCTCCCCCCCCCACACACCCCGAATTGTAAATAATGTAAATAATTCAATGTATATACCCTATTGATTATCTTGTGTGATGACTGTATTATGATGATAGTATATAAGATAGTATATATCTGTATCATGAATCAATTTAAGTGGACCCCGACTTAAACAAGTAGAAAAATGTATTCGGGTGTTACCATTTAGTGGTCAATTGTACGGAATATGTACTTCACTGTGCAACCTACTAATATAAGTCTCAATCAAAAACAAGGCAGAGGTTTTACTTAACAGGTATATTTATTGTTTGACTACTGTTACTTTACCAACAGTTTGAAGAGTAACACTGTGTTAAAATAAAGGGGAAACAACACTGCACTTTAATCAAGTAATTATTTGGCATACCACTAGATAAAGCCTACACACCACTCGTGGTACACATACCACAGTTTAAGAGTCATGGATCCTAGAACATCGACATTTTTGAATTGGACAAGTATACGCGCCACAAAGCGCCAACAAAATTTGACCCGTTTACACTCGAAAAAACTCCCTTGCTGAAAATATACAGCAAGTATAATGTTTTATTAGAATTCCTTTTAAAGTATAAGTCAATTATTCTCAAACTGTGGTACAAACAAGTGGTATGTGGGCTACATATAGTGGTACGCCAAAGAATCACTTGATTAAAGTACACCGTTTTATTTTCCTATATTCAAACACAGTGTTACTGTTCAAACGTGGTGTAATGTTACAGTGGCCAAAAATATCAAATATACTTGTTAGATAAAATGTCTGACTAATTTTTTATGAATACTTAGACGCTACTGTATTTTAATGTTGGTCACCCTCAAGACCTGTCTGATAATACTTATTTCATTTATGTTTTTTTATTTTATTTTGCACACATACCTACTTTAAACAATACTACAAAGCATCAAGCTACTACAGTATGCCAGACAACTTGCAACAGTTGGCGCAAAATACAGAAAACAGTCTGTCCAAATGTCTCTTGAATAAAGTAAAATTGGTTCATAAAATTGTATTTACATTTAAACAGATTAGGTCTTCATTCAAATCTACTCTTTACATGGCTGGCAAAATAATAATTTAAAATATTACACAGTGTACCTTTAAGAGTATTTGCACAACAAATACATTACCTGAGTAGAACTAGAATCACAGTGGAGTAACAAAAGCTAGTGGGACTGCGATAACCTTCCAAACAAATGAATGCACCTGTTCTTATGTTGGCAGGCAAACACTTTACACATGCTTGTGTAAAAAATGTATTGTAACTAATATGACTTAAGTTTAGTGAAGGACCACAGACATCTGGAACTTGGCTGCTCATCATCGATCATCATGAATCAAAAAATGCCCGTCGCCCGGATATGTGCGCGTCGGATAAGATTGCCCACCACTACTATATGAAGTATAAACACTACAACAATGAATATTAAGAGTATGTGAACCATTCCTACTTGTGTACTTTCCTGACGAACTCCCTAAAGATTTGTAATCCATCATAAAAATCTATCTATCCGTCCCTCAAGCAACTAAAATGTCTCAAACATGTCCAAGTGTGGAGAGTGTTTTGCATATTACCCATCAGGGTTTATTTTTTAATTGTGTATGGTACTTTTAGACATTTTTTATAATGTCCACATAGTTCAATGTGCAAGCTGTGGGTTTTTGTATCACATATTTATAATGTTCAAAATAGTTTTTTGTGGACCTTGAATTCGAAATATTGTCCAAAATTGTCCAAATTAGTAGGTATATAGTGTGTGTGCCTCACAATATGAAGGTCCTGGATTCTATCCTGGGCTCGGGATCTTTCTATGTGGAGTTTGCATGTTCTCCCCGTGACTGCGTGGGTTCCCTCCGGGTACTCCGGATTTCTCCCACCTCCAAAGTCATGCACCTGGAGATAGGTTGATTTGCAACACTAAATTGGCCCGAGTGTGTGAATATGAGTGTGAATGTTGTCTGTCTATCTGTGTTGGCCCTGCGAGGAGGTGGCGACTTGTCCAGAGTGTACCCCGCCTTCCGCCCGAAAGAAAATGGATGGATGGTGCAACTTCCTCATGTGTGATGCACTCGGTCAATAACTATCACTGAGGACTTCACCCCTTGGGTGACAGATCACTTTAAATATCTCCTAAGTCATGTTTTGAAAATAAACTTGAGACAATCGTGGGTTGTAGTTTGGGGACCCAGAATTAAACAATTATTTGGTGTATCGTTAGATGGAGCCTGAGTGGTACGCGTTCCACAGTTTGAAAAACACTGCTTCAAATTGTTCCGCCTCTGTGTAGGGTGGCACCTGGGGGTGGAATATTAGATTCTATAGGACACCCCCCACCCCCAGACACGCCACTGCCTTACGATCCCCTTTCTTAGCATTTCTTGCACTCTTTTTAGCTGTAGCATGTTGGGCCACTATATGTTCCATTATCATCTTATAACACGTGTACACACCGTGTCCTAATTCGATGTTCAAAGCGGCTTATTTCTGTTTTCTTGTCTTGTTTCCTCTTTTCGTCCTTTTGTTCTTCTTTATGTAACCCAACCGAAGTGACTTCCATTACGCGTTTGCTGAAAATGGTCGCTTGGACTCGGTTGGCCCATTAGCATCGTTAGCATGTAGTAGCTATCTACCACGTGTTGCTGCACAGACCACGTGGGCGAATTGATTCCCCGTAAGGGAGTGGACTTCAGCTTATTTGCCACCAAAGATGAAGCATCTCACAGCGGCTATTTTATTTAAAAGTCTGGTTAAGTGAATTGACGATCATTTTGGTGTTGTACTTAGACCTGGTCGATGGCACGTAGCGTCACGTGAATTGATTACCATGAATTCATCTACGTGGACCCCGACTTAAACAAGTTGAAAAACTTATTCGGGTGTTACCATTTAGTGGTCAATTGTACGGAATATGTACTTCACTGTGCAATCTACTAATAAAAGTTTCAATCAAAATAAATCAGCTGTCTGTTGTTGATAATGTTCCTGCCATCCTTTCTGACTTGTAACCAAGGAGTATGTCTTTGTTTTTTTTTTACTGTACAAGCTGTCACTCAGCAAGAAAATCAGGCCCACGGGGACGTGCAATGAGTGTGTTAAATACACTTAAGCAAACAGTGCTGCCAGCAAGATGTTTCAGCCAACACGAAGGGCAGAGGCCAACACAACACTACAGCTAGAGGCTAGTAGGATACTTCCCTAATTAGTGAACCTAATCTTCTTGATTAGTGCAGCAGTAGATATGGAAATATAGCTCCACCTGCATGCTCCTTCTGTCGTCTCCTCCCACCCATCAACTCCATTTTTTTCTTCGTTGCTCACTTATTTGTCTCCATCTTCTCCGGGCGGGTATTTGTTATGTCCAGGCTCATTTACACTTCACAGCCGTCGTAACCTTCCTCCTTAAGGTTACTCCTTCCAACCCTCTTAACTTCCTCTCTCTCTTACGACTTTCCAGTCTCTTGAGCTCACCTTCACAATTCACGTTCCCCCTCCTCATCTACCTAAACCCCTTTTTAAAATATTGGTTCCCAGACAATTATTATGTTTTCCCGCTTCACGACTATGCTGGTTTGAGACGGACCTGCACATCATTATCCTGTCTTCTTTCAGTCTCCTCCTCTCTACTAGGAGCCGTCTCTGGTCCCCTCTTATTTGCATCTTCTTCTCAGTCCTCCTCCTCTTCTTCTCTGACCTCTCGTCTCCCCCTCATTCCAGTGAAGGCAGCTGGTCAGTGCAAATGAATAATGGAGCAGCTGCAGCATGTCTTCCCCCACATTCTGTTTCAACCTGCTTTATTTTGTTTACTGCTTTGCCGTAAAAACACACAATAACTAAATGTATGTGCTATTTGTACACCTCATTTTGAACTTGTTATACCTGACATGTTTTACTCTTTTAAAGGGTAACTGCACTTTTTTTTTGGAATGTTGCCTATCGTTCACTGTCTTTATGAAAGACAATAACACATATGTTGTTTTTGTTTTTTTCATTTTAAGAATTAAAAACCTCTCATTAGATGCGACCAGCAATACAGCTAATGGGAGCAACCCATTCTGCCTCCAAATCCCTCCAAAATTGTATCCAAAAACTGCCAACAACTTCATTTATGTTCGTAACCTGTATAATAACCAAGCTGTAGCGACATTGTTATTATAAGAACAAACACTGAGGTACTGTTTTTCGACGGCATGCTACAGCATTAGAATAGAATAGAATAGAATAGAAAGTACTTTATTGATCCCTGGGGGAAATTCAGCAAGAGGAAAGAGGAAGAGATAGCTTTTAATGCACAACACAATGCAATAGGATACATATACCTGCTCAGTGGCCTTGTAGTTAGAGCATGGGTGTTAAACTCTCAAATTTGGCCCGCCGTGTAATTTCACTTGGCCCTTGAGGCGATATCAAATTAACACTAGAGCTGGCCCGCCGATTATATTCAGCGGCGGTGCCGCGGTAACATCGCATTCACCGCTAATTCATACTTGCCAACCCTCCTGGGAGACTCTCAAATTTCAGTAACCCTCCCACCTCAACCGACGCACGGGGGGTGGGGGGTTTGGTGGTAGTGGGGGTGTATATTGCAGCCCGGAAGAGTTAGGGTTGCATGGGATTCTGGGTATTTGTTTTGTTGTGTTTATGTTGTGTTACTGTGCGGATGTTCTCCCGAAATGTGTTTGTCATTCTTGTTTGGTGTGGATTCACAGTGTGGCGCATATTTCTAACAGTGTTAAAGTTATTTATACGGGCACCGTCAGTGTAACCTGTATCGCTGTTGGCCAAGTATGCTTTGCATTCACATGTGTGTGCGTGCTGAAGCCGCACATATTTTGTGATCGGGCCGGCACGTTGTTAGAATGGATGAAAAGCGGACGTGAGGATAGCTCGTGGAGGACGATAAACGCAGTGCCTTTAAGGCACGCCCCCAAGACTGTGGTCCGGGTGGACGAGATATAATGACTGATGAACAACTTCGTTCGATAATGAAAGATACCTCAGCTCAAAGCCTGATGTAATGAACTAGCATCCAAGAAAAGATGGCAGGTATCTGGCTTGGGCACATCAGATTAGATCAGTGTGTCGCAAACTGAGCAGTTTAAAGTCCTGAATGGTTGGTTTATTCATTGTTATTTTATTTTCAAATGTATTAGCCTGTGGAAAAAGTTAATGTTGATATTTATCTCAGAAGGCTGCAAATAGAAAAGAGGCATTACATTTGTATTTAAATTGTATTTGATATGCCATGAATTATTCTTATTCTTATTTGAAACTCGATTTTGCATGTCACTATAAAGTTATATAAGCCTTGCTTCTTCAATATTCAATGCAAAACTTGTTTAGGTCCCTATTAAAAGGTTAATTTGTTCAACCTTGGCCCGCGGCTTTGTTCAGTTTTAAATTTTGTCCCACTCTGTATTTGAGTTTGACACCCCTGGGTTAGAGTGTCCGCCCTGAGATCGGTAGGTCGTGAGTTCAAACCCCGGCCGAGTCATACCAAAGACTATAAAAATGGGACCCGTTACCTCCCTGTTTTGGCACTCAGCGTCAAAGGTTGGAATTGGGGGTTAAATCACCAACAATGATTCCCGGGCGTGGCCACCGCTGCTGCTCACTGCTCCCCTCACCTCCCAGGGGGTGAACAAGGGGATGGGTCAAATGCAGAGGACACATTTCACCACACCTACTGAGTGTGTGACAATCATTGGTACTTTAACTTTAACTTTAGTGACTAAAAAACATGAACAATCATATTACAGTGTCTGTAAAGTATTAGCCCACATTTCATGTTTTGTTTGTACGCAGCTAACTCGACAGTGCATATTGTTTTACTAACAAGCATTATATGCTGCATGTATCATTAACAATATTATAGTGACTTACTCCTGTCAGTGGACATTGGTCTGTTTGGTGAAGCTGTTTGGTTACATTAGGTAAAACAAAGCGTATACCACCGCGGGGTTTGTTTGTGCCAACAGTTTTTTTTTTTTTATTGTGATGCACTTTCTTTGAGCGGTGTCTTCCTCGCCAGATACAAGAAGCTTGTGTACCTCTCAGTGCAACAGAAGCAAATCTGTCGGCATACTGTAGCTTAGCAAACTTCACATTTTTGCTACCAAGTCATGACGATCCTAAGTCTCTCGGCTGCCGTCTCTCCAATGTTTAGCCCTTTCTTTGTGTTCGCTCAGCTTCTATAACCAGCAGTTTGTCCTCCGTGTATTCAGCTTCAAAAAAGATAAGGTTGTGAATCCGCACTTGTCCAAAAGATTAGCAAATGCAAGCTTGATGCCGTGAGTAGGAACACTCGCCTTTGTTGCCGGAAGTAGGAAAGCGGTTGCTATGAGCACTGAAATAAATGTGCCCAGAAACTAAGTTCTGCTATAAATGTATCATTAACAATATTATAGTGATAAATGATAAATGATAATGATAAATGATAATGATAAATAGCCAATATACGGTAAATATTGTACATATTACATATTGTTATGAACGTGTCTGTTACTACATTATATACATATACTTACATGTATATTCAACGATGATGGAGGGTTTCAAAGATGTTTTAGAGGGCTTTGAAGGTAACACAAGGGACTCAAATTAGCCGCATCTTAAGAGGGTTGTTTTTATCTTTAGAATGCAAAAAAAATATGTAAATTTGTGATTTTGTCTCTCATGATTGTAAATGATAGGCAACACTCCAAAAAAACTTCAGTTTCACTTTAATAACAACATACCCAAATGTTGTTTTCCTTTGAGTAGCTCCTATAAACACACTTCCAAATAGGCTTTGAAAAAAAATATTGTATAAATCGTTGTTTGGGCTTTTACCCAGCACAGGTCACTTGATGCATAATGCTCATGTAGAATTCATCACGTGACCTCCATCACGTTTTGTTTTTCACTACATCACACTGACATAAATAAACTCACAAAGGACCCCTGCAGCGCGCAAGCTGGTTGATTTCAAATCTCACTATAACATTTGAAAGGAATGTTCTGGTGCACAACATAGCACTGAGCTATGATGATGCATCTCAGCAGGTGCATAACTACAAATGATTTACACATCAGACACTTTTGACTGTGTCACGTGCACCACCTTCCTCTTTCCGTGGAGTAGTAGTTTCATGTAGTTGTGTCGCGGATGGCTGTTTTTAAATAGCAAATACGCACTTCGGATGCTTGGATAGTTTCATCAACACAGTGCATCACATCAAAATATCTATTTTTGTACAGATACAGATAGAACACTGCAAAGTTTTTCTTTTTCTACAACAGGGTTATAACAGTTAAAGCCCCAAAAAGACTGTAAAATTTATTTGTTTAATGTAAATTCTATAGTCTTCCAACATTATTATTTTTTTATTTTTCAGTCAAAATTAAATCATTATAAATACAAATGCAATCGATATTAAACACAATGAAACATGTTTGAGTGTGATCAGTTTATTTTGCTCCATTCTTTCTTGATGAATTACGGTACAGCTCAGTTGGTAGAGTGGCTTTGCCAGCAACTTAAGGGTTCCAGGTTCAATCCCCGCTTCCGCCATCCTCGCCACTGCCGTTGTGTCCTTGGGCAGGACACTTTACCCACCTGCTCCCAGTGCCACCCACACTGGTTTAAATGTAACTTAGATATTGGGTTTCAATATGTAAAGCGCTTTGAGTCACTAGAGAAAAGTGCTATATAAATATAATTCACTACAATAAAAGGAAGGGGTTACAATGCCTTTGATTAATATGGATACTGTATGTCCTGTGCAGAAAACATTTGTATATTTGTATACATTTATAGTATTGAAACAGACATATGGGCCTACATTTATTTGTATTCAGTATATTTACAGGTACTAATGACCATAGCAGATTAAATTAGGACTACGGTAAATCAGAAAAAATAATTAGGTTAATTTACAGACATTAAACATTATCAGAATGTTCTGATTTCGTCTGATCGGCCTACTGTTTGACAGGTGCTGATAGGAAGATGTCTATTGAGGACCTTTTTATAGGCAGAGGTCTCCATTTTTTTTTCTTCAGAAAAGCTACTTTTACAAAATGAAAATGGTACTTTTGTATGCAACAATTTATTTTTGGGTTTGTTTCAACCCAAACAAACTGAAGCAAACTTTTTTTGTCAGAATATCAACATAGCATTCACAACTTACATTTTCCATTAAAATGCCCTAATAAAAATCTTGTACATCTGTATTTTGTATTTTATTATGTTTCTCTTTTCTTTCGGATAATTTTGGGACAAGCAATAGCCAATCAGTAACTTGAAAATAAACACAAGCTTTAATGCTTAGGGATTGGCAGGGCATATTTACTCAATATACCCGCTTAATTCACAGTGTCATAAAATAGAATGAAAAGAAACAGTATGTCATGATCCGTTGCCTGGATCATGTTCTGTTTGGTTTTGGACTCCCTCAGTTCCTGTTTTGTGCACCCCTGGGTTCGTTTTGGTTGCCATGAGTGCAAATTAGTATCACCTGCCTCTGATAAGTGTCCGGGATGCTCACCTGCTGCTGGGCACTAAATAGAGAGCAATTTATTCACGTTGCTCGCCACACACTGTCTGGCTTCGTTGTTTGCTGTATGCAACAGTCACGTAGGTTTATTTCTTGTTTCCTGGCTGAAGATTCCTGCGCTAAGTTGTTGTCTTAGCTTACACATGCGATCGGCACGCACCCCTTTTGTTTGTTCCCTGTATTTTGTAAATCATATTCCTACCTGCACGCTTCGTCCGGAGTTCCGTCTGCATCCCGGGAGAACAACCCACGCAGTAAGATGCAACCCCCATGTGACACAGTAGATGACACAATGACTACTACTAGGGGGAACAGTAATAAATGTCAAAATAACGCTAACAATTACACTTCCGTTAGGTATAATTGTTATCAATCCATTGAAAATGTTCATAGTTGGAGCATAAAAAACTTCTAAAACCTTCTAAACATGAAATAACATAATCACCTTTACACTTGTTTCACCCAATATGGTAACCTGAGTTGAGTTGGTTCTTTTAAAGGGGAACATTATCACCAGACCTATGTAAGCGTCAATATATACCTTGATGTTGCAGAAAAAAGACCATATATTTTTTTAACCGATTTCCGAACTCTAAATGGGTGAATTTTGGCGAATTAAACGCCTTTCCATCATTCGCTCTCGGAGCGATGACGTCACGTTGTGACGTCACATCGGGAAGCAATCCGCCATTTTCTCACTTTCGTCGGTGTGTTGTCGGAGGGTGTAACAACACGAACAGGGACCGATTCAAGTTGTACCAGTGGCCCAAAGATGCGAAAGTGGCAAGAAATTGGACAAAATTTGTTCAAAATACGAGGGTGTGTGGAAAGCCGACGAAATGGTCAGTCGTTTGTTCCGCACACTTTACCGACTAAAGCTATGCTACGACAGAGATGGCAACCGTCCCTTATGCCACCGAAGATGATCAAGAGAAGAATATCGACCCTAGCTTCCCTGGCCTGCTGACATCAACTCCAAAACTGGACAGATCAGCTTTCAGGAAAAGAGAGCGGATGAGGGTATGTCTACAGAATATATTAATTGATGAAAACTTTATTCATTACTTGCGGTTTTACGTAAATTATTATACATAAACATTTATTTTTTTCAATCATTCGAGTACATTCGGGTAGTCTTGTGTAATGCAGTATTTTGTGTCTATTTAGGTATGGTTAACCTGAGTGCTGAAATCGTGGAAAAATATATGTTCTTAGCGCGCCTGAAAAGGGCTGTCTGCACTCTCAAAGTGCATGTTGTTGCCAAATGTATTTCATATGCTGTAAACCTAGTTAATAGTTGTTAGTTTCCTTTAATGCCAAACAAACACATACCAATCGTTGGTTAGAAGGCGATCGCCGAATTCGTCCTCGCTTTCTCCCGTGTCGCTGGCTGTCGTGTCGTTTTCGCTTGCATACGGTTCAAACCGATATGGCTCAATAGCTTCAGTTTCTTCTTCAATTTTGTTTTCGCTACCTGCCTCCACACTACAACAATCCGTTTCAATACATGCGTAATCTGTTGAATCGCTCAAGCCGCTGAAATCCGAGTCTGAATCCGAGCTAATGTCGCTATATCTTGCTGTTCTACCCGCCATGTTTGTTTGTATTGGCATCACTATGTGACGTCACAGGAAAATGGACGGGTGTATATAACGATGGTTAAAATCAGGCACTTTGAAGCTTTTTTTAGGGATATTGCGTGATGGGTAACATTTTGAAAAGAAGCCACTGGGAACTGATTTTTAATGGTTTTAACCCTTCTGAAATTGTGATAACGTTCCCCTTTAAATTTGTATATTACGATGCTGTATTAACTGGACCATCCCCCAAGCATCATTGCTATGGCTGTCGCCTGGAGGACTAAAACATGAACACTGCGTGAGAATACTTAATAAAAATTCTGGATAATTTTTCTATTTTACAACTGGGCTTCCATGTGTAAAACCCACCGGCGTGTGTTGTTAGGCAAAATGTTGGTCAATTGGACACTTGCAGTCACAATCATTAGCTTTGATGTTACTGTAACATTTCGTGTTAGCATTGTGTGTCCTGTGTTGTCATAACATCGCCCAAGCCAAAACAGTGTTATTGATAATGAAGATGAAGTACATCAGAAGTGTCCATCTCCATTTTGGCCGGAGAGTTGTTAATGGATGTTAGTCTTGTTTGCTTGAAGTGCCGCACCGATTGCCCGATGCTATGTCCAGCTGCTGCCGTTTGAAATTGACCTAATGCCACATCAAAGGCTCGCCAATTAGGAGCTGTTTTTGATGAGGCAGGAGTAGAAAATGAAGTCTATCAAAAAGTTGTCATTATTGGCAAACGCTTACAAATCAAAAGTCACATTTGTCTGAGCAACTCACCACCTTTATACATGCAAGGTGCTTTATTTCTGAAATGTTTTCATCAAATATATTAATATCTACATGTTTGCAGACTTTCTTACAAGCTACTTGGAGAGGGGTGGCAACCCAGCGATGAGTTGGAGACCCCTGATCTAGAGGTTGTAAGCCATGTAGAACATTGCCTTTCTGTCAACATTTATGATATGACCTTGACAATTAGGCCCCTTGTCAAAATGTCTAGTTAAGTCTTTTAGAAAAGCTTGCACAAAGCTTCTAACAAACCACTGAGGAGATAACACATTGCTGGAGTCGTGTACTAGATTCCTCCTGCCTTCAGGCATACACAGTGGCAGCGCTGTGCTTCGGTCTCAGTATTATCATACTCTCTATTTCACATTTTCTTGAGCTGTCTCTTTCAATGCTGTTGTTTTGGCGCCGATAACCTCCTCAACTATGCATCTCTTGCGATAAGCTCTCAATAAAGTTCCCTTAATATTTTCAAACAACCTCTTCTACTTTATTTCTGACCCGTTCCTTATCTGTGTTTCTCTTCTCCTATCTACCTGTGGTATTATTAAAGGGCACTTATAGTGACACTTATAGGAAAGGGAGTTTGAACACTGAATTTCAGGCAGCATGCAGTCTACACATCAATTCCTTTTTTTGACTCATTTTACTATCATTTTTTTGTCTTCTTTATTACAACTGCATGAGTTGCCTTTGGTAAGGAAATGTTACAGGAGCTGAAACTGATGTAAGACTTACCAACAGCAACCAATACAGTCTCAGTGCTGATGCTTCAGAAGAATGGGAACTTTTATTATTCTGTACTATTTTTACTATTGTCACTACTTTGCTATTCCAACTCTGAAAGTGTGCCAATGCACCAGCAAAGGACTACTACTTTTGACTGACATCGTATTAATTCAACACAATTTTTTTAATTCTTATTATAATAAGTATTTTTTTCCAGTGATGTTGAACCTCACTATGTCATAATGATATGTTCATAAATTCATATTATAGAAATTGATTTATTGTATTATCAATCAAACTGAACATTAGAATCATCTTTGTAAAGGCAACACATTCGCTCGTATTGGTTATGGATATTGGAACCGATGAGATTCTAGTATACCAATGACCTGGGGCCTTCGCACAAACACCTGACGTATGCCCTTTTTCACGACAAATGTCAGATATTGGTGTCTCACGACAACTTAATGTTTCAAGTACGCACATTTCTACAGGCCGTGGATACTTAACTGACACACGGAGGTGGTTTACCAAGATTTGATTTTAACAATGTAAAAAAGACAGACAAGATCAGAAATGTCACTTTTTCGCCTTTTTTAAGGAGCGCCGTAAGTGGCTGATCCGTTGGCGGTCATGCCTTATCTCCCTGTAACGTATGTCTGCCCTTAGTGGGACTGTGCCGAAAATGTAATTTCAGTTCTTATGTGTCTTGTACATGTTAAGAATGGACAATAATAAAGCATCCTGAATCCTGAATCCTGATATGGGGCTTGTGATGACTGAAAATTGTGAACACTTGGGAAAACACAGCCAGACAATGATTAGGAACACCTGGGCTGAGACAGACAAACAGAGGGCGGTCCCAGAGGAGGGCGGAGCCACCATGCCTGAAAAATGACAGACATTACAGAACCTCCCGTCAACGGCCAGCTCCTGACGGCCCATAAACTTCAGGATTAGCAGCATGAAAGCTGGATGTGAGGCTGGGGTCCATGATAAACAGAGAGGGGATCCACTGGCATTCCTCAATGCCATACCCCTCCTAGTTCACCAAGTACTGGAGACCACGACCGTGGCATTGAATGACCAACAGCTTCTTGCTGGTGTAAACTGGGCCACCATCCACGAGCTTGGCAGGAGTAAGGGGGGAAATGGTACGGACCAATGGTCTGAACTTGGCAGGCTTGAATTGACTAACATGAAACAATGGGTGAACTCGCATGGCCCTGGACAGCTTATGAGGGATAGACACAGAGTTCATCAATTTTGATACAGAAAAGGGTCCAATGAACCTGGGAGCAAGCTTCTTGGACTCTACATGAAGAGGAAGGTTTTTGGAGGATAGACAGACTTTCTGGCCAATAGCATAGGCTGGGGCAGGTGCTCTATTGTAGTCAGCAGCGACATTGTAGCACTGTGACCGGCGCAGAAGGCTATTGCGAGCCCACTAACAGAGTTGCACCAAGTCCAATGCAGAGTGAACTGTGGAGTCTGTGACAGGCAAGGCGAACAGACAATCAGAATCAGAATCAGAAGGACTTCATTAATCCCCGAGGGTAAATTAAGATTTTCAGCACAGTCCCATTCAAGAGCAGACAAACATTACAGGGAGACAGAACAGGATCGGGTCTGCAAACTTCCGGCGCGCCTTACCAAGAGAGGGTTGATGACCAAAAACAACATGATGAGGGGACAGACCAGTGTGTTAACAAGGAAAGGTGTTATGGGCTAACTTCATCCATATAAGTTGCTCAACCGATGCTGAGGGATTCTGAGATGCTTGGCACCGTAGTTTTGTCTCCAGTACTTGGTGCAGCCTTTACGCTTGACCGTTGGACTGGGATAGGAACCCGGAACTGTGCCTGACCGTTGGCCCCAGCAAAGCACATAACTCTTTCTTAACAATGGACTATGGTCGGACCCAACATCCTGATGGAAACCATAAGTACAGAATGTATGATTAAGTAATGCCTCGGCTGTTTCCTTGGCTGAGGGAATTTTGACAAATGGAATAAAACTTGTCATTTTCAAAAAATCTATTTACCACTGTTAGAACTACAATCTTCCCTTCAGAGGGTCGTAAACCTGAGACAGAGTCCACGGAAATGTGGGATCATGACCAGTGGGGAATTCACAAGGGATTCAACTCCCCTACGGGTTTCTGAGAAGATAGCAGTGCATACAGGACACACAAGAGACATATTCAGTGACATCGTTAAATATTTAAGGCCACCAAAAATGTTGTTGCACCACAAACTAAGGATTGTTTTACCCCAGGATGACAAGTACTCTTTTTATTGTGGGCCCAATCGATTACCAGGCCTCTAACATGTCGTATGGCAACTAAGACGCCATTCGACATGTTGTCCTATCTCCTGACCAGGTCTTCAATGTTATAATGCAAGGCAGAGACAAAACGTGAGCTCGGTAATTTAGTCATGGCTTCTTGAAACTCCTTTTCAGAGTCAAAAATAAGACACAAAAAGTCAGGCTTGGTGTTTTTTGAGAAAGGGTGGTATGACAAGGTGAAATTAAAACAACTGAAAAATAGTGACCACTTTGCCTGTCTGGAATTCAGCCGTTTGCCAGACTTAAGGTATTCTACGTTATTGTGGTCAGTCCATACCTGAAAAGGCAAGGCCGCTTCTTCTAACTAATGTCTCCACTCCTTTTTCTCTTACTTTGACTGCAAGCAGTTCCGGTCATCTCAGTCATAATTGTGCTCGGCTGGCTACAATTTTTTTGACATATATTCCCAAGGATGCAACTTACCATCCTTGACACTGAGTTGAGAGAGAAATGCACATACTCCAACATCTGTGGCATCTACTGCGACCACAAACTGCTCACTGCAGTCAGCAATAGTGAGCACTGGAGCAGTGGTGAACTTCTCCTTAAGTTTAACAAAGGCTGCATCCCACTCAGGAGTCCACAAGAAAAACTTGAGAGGGGAAGTGAGATGGTGAAGAGGTGAGGCCATGGAACTAAAATTGTTGATACATTTTCTATAAAAATAGGCAAAACTAAGAAACTTTTAAACTTCTTTGCTTGACTTGGGCATGGCCCACTTAGGCTGCATGTGTCAAGAAAAATTATGTGCAAAGTAGTTGAAATGTCATTTAGCTTGAACATGAACACTTTATCAGCATCTCAAATCATACCTTTCAACATCACTACATTGTTTCACCAAATCCTAAGTAAGGTTGGGCCCTAAGCATCAAGTATCAATGGAAAAGTAGGACTTACATTCCGTTTTTTTCCGGAACCGTACCAATTTTTAAATGTTGACTCCTAATTCCAATGCTAAGTCAACCGACCAGAAGAATTAAAGTGTAACTAACCTTCATAACATTCATATTTAAGTTCAAAGGATTTATATGTATATGCTGTTTGAAAAAAGTCCTGTGAGTCTAATACATTTTTGATCCAGCTTTTTAAAAGAATCGGAATCAAGAACCATTGGTAACTATAATCAAAACAAGGAACTAGAATCGTAACCCGAATTGTAACCGAAATCTGTACCGGAATCGTCCAATTTCGAATGATACCCCACCCTAATCTTAAATTCACTACTAAACCTTCTTGTGTGTTTTTTCATTTTCAGGCTAACTGGTACGACCCTGCCCTCCCCAGTTATATCGAGTAAAAACTGGCTACGGATACACTTCACCTCAGACAGCAATCACCGAAGAAAAGGATTCAGTGCCCAGTACCAAGGTATGTTAAACACTCTACAATTGTACTAGTCCTACTGTACAGTATGTTTAGTATATAAGACTACATGATCAACAATCCAAAAGGGTGCATCCCTGTTTACGCATTGTATCTTTAACTGTAAGTTCAACTGTTTCAACCAGAAAAAATGCCTTTTCCTGCAAAGTTATCACACATAAACAGTCACTAAAAACCAATAGAGCCATGATTATACCTGGAATACACATTATTACACACTATTAAGGAGACAAGGAAAATGTATATATACAACATTTGGCTGAATTTGTATGATATTTTTACTTGATATTGGACAGGAACCCCCAGACTATTATCAACATATTTGTTGAGACTGGTAATCAGTAAAAAAGGGGTGAAGGCAAGGGACATGTACAATTTATATTTTTCATCTCCCTGGCAGTTTAAAGTGAAGGTGTGTAGGGGCTAAAGTTAAATCAAATGTATCCCCATAGCTTAAATCCCCAATAGTGGCTGGAATAATGGAAATGAGCATTTGTCAAGTTGTTTAATGACTTACAGCAGGAGTATATACATATATATATATATATATATATATATATATATATATATATATATATATATATACACATACATGTATGTATACACATATATAAACATAAATGTGGGTGGGTGAAAACCCCACATATATATGTGGTATATGTGTGTGTTTTTAAAGTTGTTAAACGGAACACCATTATGCTTCAGAGAACATAACACATTTAAAAAGATTGACTTTCTTGGTGTCTGCGTACACAATAACTGATACGGATGATGTATTCTTACTTTATTAGAAAAGTATGCTGCTATTAACATATTAAATGGCAACTTTAGGAACGTGTGAAACTATAGCAGTGGTTTCAATAACGTTGATAATTACGAGCTTTGGCAAGAGTAGTGAACGCAGCATCTAAAGTTGAAGCTGTCAACATGAAGTAGTGAAGTTCCCTTCACTTACAAAAGTGAAGGGAACTTTTGTAAGTTGGTCAGTATGATTTCCAAGGTGAGGTGTGTTCTGGAATTGCTGGTCAGAAGGATAAAAACACGCTGCTCTGCCTGCGTGGTTGGTAGGTAGAGCGGCTGTACCAGAAACTTGACAGTTCCAGGATCAAGTCCCACTTCCGCCATCCTTGTCACTGTCGTTGTGTCCTTGGGCGAGAAACTTTAACCACCTGCTCCCAGTGCCACCCTCACTGGTTTGAATGTGACTTAAATCAGAATCAGAATCAGAAATACTTTAATAATACCCGAGGGGAAATTAACATTTTCAGCACAATGCCATTCAAGAGCGGACAAACATTAAAGGGAGACAGAACAGAATCGCTGACAGGTCTGCCAACTTCCGGCGCCCCTAACAAAAATAGTGAGAAACAGGTAAACGCAGGGGAGGGAGAAAAAAAACATTCAGTCTATGCCTGGGCCCCTGGAGAGGGGGTCCAAACTGAGGCCAAGGGAGAAGAAAAAAACTCTTATCCATAGCGCACAAAAACATGTGTGTATGAGGGAAACATCAAAGAAGTGAAGTGAAGTGAATTCTATTTATATTGCGCGTTTCTCTAGTGACTCAAAGCGCTTTACATTGTGAAACCCAATTTCTAAGTTACATTTTTAAACCAGTGTGGGTGGCACTGGGAGCAGGTGGGTAAAGTGTCTTGCCCAAGGACACAACGGCAGTGACTAGGATGGCAGAAGCGGGGATCGAACCTGCAACCCTCAAGTGGCTGGCACGGCCACTCTACCAACCGAGCTATACCGCCCCAAACTGACCCGTCTCTGCTCGGGATGGTTTCCTGCTGGCCCCACTATGGACTGGACTCTCACTATTATGTTGGAGCCACTATGGACTGGACTCTCACAATATTATGTCAGACTCACTCGACATCCATTGCATTCGGTCTCCCCTAGGGGGGGGGTTACCCACATATGCGGTCCTCTCCAAGGTTTCTCATAGTCATTCACATCGACGTCCCACTGGGGTGAGTTTTTCCTTGCCCTTATGTGGGCTTTGTACCGAGGATGTCGTTGTGGCTTGTGCAGCCCTTTGAGACACTTGTGATTTAGGGCTATATAAATAAACATTGATTGATTGATTGAAACTAAACCCCACAAAGCTAAACTACACAAAGGACATTAAAGACATTAAAAGAGCAGAGCTGATGCAACCAGCCACAAAAGTAAAAAAAACAATAACAAAATAAAAAACATATACACTGTAGTGGCCTCTGCGGTGTTCCACGCCATCGTCTGCTGGTGTGGGGGGAGCATGGCCAGAGACAGGAGCAGACCCACCAAAGCTACCAAGAGAGTCGACTCCACGCTCGGCCGCCCACCTACTCTCGGCCAGTGTCCAGTCTGCATGGATAAGCAAGGATGCGTCTAAGGCAGTGGTTCTTAACCTGGGTTCGATCGAACCCTAGGGGTTTGGTGAGTCAGGCTCAGGGGTTCGGCGGAGGTCAAAACACACCCGACTCATCGTGTAAATAAAAACTTCTCCCTATCGGCGTATTACGGATACGGCAACAGCAGAAGTCAGACTGATTTGCAGGTGTGTAATTTGTTGTGAGTTTATGCACTGTGTTGGTTTTGTTCTTTGAACAAGGTGATGTTCATGCACGGTTCATTTTGTGCACCAGTAAAAAAACATGGTAACACTTTAGTATGGGGAACATATTCACCATTAATTAGTTGCTTATTAACATGCAAATTAGTAACATATTGGCTCTTAACTAGTCATTATTAAGTACTTATTAATGCCTTGTTCGGCATGGCCTTATTTTAACCCTAACCCTCTAACCCTGGCCCTAACCCTCTAACCCTAACCAAATAACTCTAAATTAAGTCTTTGTTATTTAGAATATGTTCCCCTAGTGTCCAAAATACTCTAAATTAAGTCTTTGTTACTTAGAATATGTTCCCCATACTAAAGTGTTACCAAAAACATATAACTTTGTCTTGAATTTGAAATAAAACATTTTATTTTTCACTAAAGAAGGGTTCGGTGAATGCGCATATGCAACTGGTGGGGTTCGGTACCTCCAACAAGGTTAAGAACCACTGGTCTAAGGAGACCGAAGTGTCTGATAACTGCTCATTCAGCCAAGACACTGTGAAGCCCGTCCGTAGAAGTGGTTGGTTGCATCAGCTCTGCTCTTTTAATGTCTTTAATGTCCGTTGAATTCTTTGATGTTTCCCTCTTACACACATGTTTTTGTGCGCTATGGCTAAGAGGTTTTTTCTTCTTCCTTGGCCTCAGTTTGGACCCCCTCTCCAGGGGCCCAGGCATAGACTGAATGCTTTTTTTTCTCCCTCCTCAGCGTTTACCTTTTTTAAAGATGTAGATGGTGGGTTTTCAGAATGTAAAGCGCTTTGAGTCTCCAGAGAAAAAGTACTATATAAATATAATTCACTTCACGTTTCCATGACTGCCAAGGTTTTGTCATTTGCACATTAGAGCAATATACTGAACTTTGAACGATAGATTAGGGTTTTAATGATTTGTTGTCATTATAGACAAAAGTTGACAGTAACATTTTTTGCCGACAATGTCATTTGTCCAGAATTGTCATGATCCGTGGTTCGGATCATGTTTTGTTTAGTTATGTTCTGTTAGTTTTGGACTCCATAGTTTCTGTATGCGCTTCCTTGTTTGTTTTGTCACCATGGCAACTCATTAGTTTCACCTGCCTCATTTGTTCGGATCATACCTGTCGCTAATCATGAGATTATTATTTAAACTTGTCTTTGTCAGTTAGTCTGCCTGGCGACATTGATTATTTTCATGCCATAGTTCCATGCTGTTCTTTTCATGCTCTGTTCATGCTGGTATTCTTGCGATTGCTCTTTTCATGCTTTATGCCATGCCAAGTAAGTTTTGTTTATTTATGCCACAGTTAGCGAGTTTTTGTTTTGCCCTGTCCAAAGTTCTTGCTATTTGTTTCAAGCCACAGTTTAGTGAGTTTTTTCATGTTTTTAGTTTCATGTTTCATGTCCATAGTTTATGCTAAGTCTTAGCTTTTGTTTCCTGCGTTAAGTTGTGCCTTCGCCTTGAGCGCTTTTTGTTTGTACCTCTTTGAGAGTCATAATTAAAAATGTCCCTACCTTCAAGCCTAGTCCGGTTGCATCCCGGGAGAACAAATCTTGCAGTAAGCTGCAAAAAAACCCTCTTCTTGACAAGAATAATCGGTGACGTTATCAAAACATCAAAAAATGTGGGAACATTTCATCCTAAAATCAACACAGATCTTGCTTTTCATGGCAGTAGTCTGTGATTTGAGAGCATTTAAAGGGGAAGTATGTTGATCATCTGGAGGATGTGGTCTGTGAGCCTCCTCAGTGAGACAGTCATTTGTTAGCTGGCTAACTAACAGCAGAGAGACAAAGTGGTGGTAAAAGTAGATTTAACTATCATTTTAATTAAATTCCACCAGCTAAACATTGTTGATAAACTTGTGTGCAACTTTCTAAACACATCATCATCACAAAATGCTAATTTCTTCTTGAGGAAGCTAGATAACTTTGGTGTAGTTTTGTTTGTTCGTATTGCTTTTGTTTCCCCTGCCTTTTGTTTACAAACAAGATGATACTTAGTTTCACTTTGCCTGTCCTACTTTAAATGGGTCCAAAGTTTAACAATTAATTTTATAGTAGCCTAATAAGCAGCACAGTTAAAGTATAAATAAATATTTCTGAATGAAGTAATCATCTTTATTGTTAGTTAGCACATGCCTCAAAATATCTCAAGATGAGTTTAAAAAATGATGATTAAATTAGAGCCACACAGAAGATGTACACTTCATAATCTGATTAGTCGACTAAATGTTAATATAGTCGATAACGGGTCAACAATCAAAATAGTCGTTAGTTGCAGCCTGACCATAGACTAAGCCAGGGTTCATATTTTTTGAAGACTTCTTTTCATTGAAATTGTTTCATTTTAACTGCATCAATGCAAGTGTGAGTCTATGCAACAAGCACACAATAAATAAATAAATACAATTTTACAATCATCTCACTGGTTAGGCACCATGTTGGTGACCCCTATGCTACTGTAGATAGTGACCTCATGATACTTAAATGCAACTACCGCCATCTTGTCAAGATCATAAAAAAACACATCAGTCAGTCAAAGCTGTGAATGTTTTTCTTTTTTTTTACCGCTAATTAGACCCCTGGGGTTATTGGCTTTTGTAAATCACACACTCTGGGACTATGGAAAACCTAATGGTTGATTGAATAGAGGTATTCATGCAATTAGGGTTGTTCTCTAAAACCACGCAAATACCAAAAACACTTTCCATCAATTGGGACCAATCTTCCCAATGCATATGTGAAGCATATTTTTTTAGAATATTTTAGTGTGTTTAGAACACAGTAGTTTGTACATTTTGCTTTCCCAGCTCATTGGAGTTGGCACACAAGAGCAGAGTGACCTTCACAACATTGGCTGGATGTTCAGAATGTGGCTGTGTGGACTCTACACCAGGCAGAGATGTGTTCTGTGTTACATGCTTTAACATTTCCTTTCTTTCCAATTCAAATCCAGATATGATAGATATCTCACACTCCAGATGTGGATGGGGTCTGATCCTTTTTTCTTCACACATGAAATACAAAAGGACCAAGATTCATATCAGTTAATGTAATCAATATGGTTATAACTATTCGTTTTAACAACGTTTAAATTTGATTCAGAATTTGTAGTTACCGATACGATTTAGGGTGCATTTTTTTTTTTTTTAAGCAAGAAGATCCGAAACAATTCAGTGAGTTGAAATCGAGTCAGTAACTTTTTAGCAAAAATAATTCAACCAGTCTGACTGTGAAACAAATACTGGATACTGGACACCGCAGATGAAGTTTCCTATATTCCTATTATTTATTGTAAGGGAATTTAGGTATAAATTAATTATAACTGCAAACAAACAAGTAAACAACTATTAATAGTCAATACATTTACAACCTGTTTGAATAAAGTGCAACCAACACTTTAGGTTGAATTAACAAGAAGAAACATTTTCTGCTCACATTTTCAATATTCAAGACTTTTTCAATAAAAGTGCGGTAACCAACATTTTAACAGTAGATCTGCCTGCTATGTTTGCTCTTGTTTTTCGACATAAACATAATACAATATTGAATTAGCAGTAGATTGACCTGAGAAATAAAGTGCAACCAAATATTTTCAGATTAAAAGAGGAGTGGCTTGACCTGCTACTACTCTTCTTTTAATAAACACGGAACATTTTAAAGACATAACGGAGGCAACAGTCAGGCCTTGAATTTTAACTTTTTAAGGTCACGGCAAGTGTTGCCTTAAAGGAGGGCTCATATTTTAGGGCACCAAGGCAAATTAGAAGGGCACCAAGGCAAACATTATTTTCTTTCGAGGCAGGAGATATATATATATATATATATATATATATATATATATATATAGATATATAGATATATATCTATATATATATATATATATATATATATATATATATATATATATATATATATATATATATATATATATATATATATACATATATATTGTTCATGTATGAGATCTAGGGCTGCCAATTATGGCCAAAGTAATAATTAAGATTATTGTTATCAATATTGAAATCATGATTACTGATTGTTAAGTAAAGCAGTGTTGGGGTGTGAACGTAATACCATCATCCATCCATCCATTTCCTACCGCTTTTCCCTTTTGGGGTCACAGGGGGTACCATGTCATTTGTAATGTCTAATAAAAAGACTATAGATAAACGTTATCCATATATTTATAGACAAATATTTGTTTTTTTTAATTCTTTAATAACATCAACTTGTCAGCTTTTTGTCATTACATGATGCCTTTATCTCTATTTTTACATTATGATAGAGAGAGTTTTTATATTTTTTTAAGTTATGAATACCATGTAGATGATATAAGTATCGGGACAGATCCATTAAGAGTTTGAGCAGAAATATGTCGTATAGGAATTAACTATACACAATAACACATTAATAAAATTATGTCACATGAATTATTTTTGAAGTCACATGAAAAAAAAACACAATTAATGTAAACAAAACCTGGTGTTTACTTTTTGATATCAAAATAAAACACAAAGCAGTTTGGCTAATGAAGAAGAAGTCGAATAAACAAGCTTTGTTCTTCTCCAATGCCTCCCTCGTGTTTCAGTTGAACAGTTTGGCCAACAAAAAAACCAAGAGTGATACCTCACGCATCGAATACACAATCTTCACAGCCTGCGTTCAATTCGATGAGATGTCAAAACACTATAGCCAGTATTGATGTTATTTGAACACTGATAGTCCCCAAACTTTTTGACTCGGGGGCCACAATGAGGTAAAACAATTTGGCCCGGGGCCGGGGCTAGGAGACACTGAGAGTAACAAGCGGTAATAAAAAATAATAAAAAACATGTTTTTTTTTTAACTTGGAACTTCCCGCGGGCCGGATTTTGGACGCGGCGGGCCATAGTTTGGGGACCCCTATTGTAGTTACAACCCTTATTCTTTTTTTTCTTCTTCTTCTTCTATTGGCTAAGTGCAAATCAGTAGTTCCGTCGACCTTAAAATGACTCAGCAGCACCACGCTGTAGGGTGTGAATTACGGATGCTGCTGGTGAGAAACGAAGAATCCCGAATGTAGAACAAAAAGTCCAAAAGCGGTGCCAAAAGCGTCAACTTGACGAAAATATATTTTTTACTTACAAATTGTTTTTAACTTGAAAATAGTTTTTTTACTTGCAAATCCTTTTGTGTGTTTGTGGGGTTTTGGCAGTAATTTCACTCCATTGATACCTATCTTCCGGAAGGCCAATTTGCCAAGCACAGACTAATATTTATATATACAGTATATATATATTTTTATTGAAAAACAAACATATATCTACAATGTACATAAAAGTCAAGGCACTTTCAACATATGCAATAATTTTACACATCAGGTTGAGCAAATTATCACTTTAACAAAACATGTTAAGGAAAGAAAATAAAAGCAATTACAAATAAGATTATTCATTAAAACTGTCCTCATATATTTGTTATATATTATATTTTTATCCCAGAAATGAACATCTTCAATATTAAGGTATCTCAGTGCACAGACTGATATACTTGAAATTTAGGAATACAAATTGATATAACGATCAATCGTTACACCCCTAGTAATTGGATGTTTTCCAATGACAGAAGCCTAAAATAACCAAATTTTTTCGGTGTGCAAAGATGCCTTTATCCTCTTATTAAGAGTTTGGATAGCAATACCTATTATACTAGAATAGTTGATGTTTTTTTCAACAGAAAATACAAAACCACTCGGTGATTTTGTCAATGTCCCTGTCTCTCCTGTCAATTGTATCTGTATGATTAAGAGAGAAGGAATTGCTTTTCATGCCAGGCATTTCTCAGTGGAATACTTGCGCTACAGGCTTTTGTGTTATTCTCTGCAAAACACACTACTTATTTTCCACCACACTTGTTCCGACTGGTCCTTTAATCTTGTCTTTCTTTCATATGTCCTAATTTGCTCTCAATGCTGTTACTGCTACTGCTGTTGTCGTTGTTGTTTGGGTCTGTGTTAGACTTCCTGGAGTGCACAAACATACTCTTACTGGCCACAACATTAGGAATCCAATGCAAGATCTGCAACATAAATTCAGTCTTCACAACAGAAATAATGTTCTAAAGTAATGCTGTTTGGTAACAGTAGAAGCAAAATTCCAACACAAATACAAATACTGTAGACGCAGTAGACATTGAAAGAGTTAATTAAAAAACATGTTTTGGTGTAATAATAAATGAAAAAATTAACAGGAAATCTCGTATAAAAATATGCAACATAAAGTGGCAAGAAATATTTCAATAATGAATAAAGCAAAATATGTTCTGGACCAAAAATCAATCCATAATCTCTACTGCTCGTTCGTGTTACCATATCTGAGTTATTGTGCAGAAATATGGGGAAGTAACTTCAAAAGTACTATTCCTTCATCAACCGTGTTACATAAAACATCTGTTAAAATAATACATGATGTAGAATATAGAAAACATACAAACCCTTTATATTTATTGAATCAAAAATATTGAAGTTCAATGATTTGGTACATTTGCAAACAGCTAAAATGATATACAAAGCAAACTATAACCTGCTACCTAAGAATGTACAACACGTCTTCTCAAAAAAAGAAGAAACATATAACCTCAGAGGAAAAACTAACTTAAAACATTTGTATGCACGTACAACACTAAAGACCTTTAGCATATCCGTATGTGGAAATAAATGATGGAATGGATTAAGCAAAAAAGTTAACCGATGTTCTAGTATGATACAGTTTAAGGGACTGTTCAAATTAAAGGTGCTTCCAAGATACAGGGAAGAACAATTTTTAGAAACACCTTCAACCTTATTGAAAATTAGATATTCTTCATCTCAGTTATTATTATTTATTTGTTTATTTTTATTGTGATTACTTATGGAGTATATTGTGAATAAATTGAGAACAGGAAGTGAACAAAAGTTTTAGCAACTGTCGTGTAAAAGAAAAGGGGTAGGATTAAATAAGCTCTGCTTCTTCCTACTCCTTTTCGAACATGTTGAAAAGTGAAACTGGAAATTGTGATGTATCATGTGTGTATGCTTGCATGTTCGAAATAAACTCAAACTCAACTCAACTCAACAGTATGTTAATCATAACTGACTTAATTTTCTATTACAATAACTGCTGTACTAATCATTCACTGATATACTTGTGTTACAAATAGAAGACAGTAATTGAACATATGTATTAGTAAGTGCTCTGAAGTAGGAAAGGGGCAGGATTTAATTAGCTTTGCTTCTTCCTACTCCTTCTCAGACAAGTTGTAAAGAGAAATTAGATGAAATTATGTGATGTATCATATTGTAAGTGTGTTCATGTTCGAAATAAACTCAACTCAACTGAATGTTCAGCTGTAATCATGGCCGTAACTACCCTTGAGGACACTGAGATCATGTCATCTGTATTTTTTTTAAATGATAAAAAGATGATAATATGACTGATCTTTCGTGTGCGCTGTACAGCGCTTGTACATCAACATGCGGTAGATCATCCTTTCACAATATACGATCTTTGGTCATGCACAGCCGGCTACAACTCCAGCTACGTAACGCAATGAAGTCTACTTTTACCATAAAAATCATCCGATCCGAAATGTGCTGTTAACATAATGTTAACATTAAATTGTACTGATGTAAATAATGTTGGTTTCACCTGAAAGAAATTGACATAAAACACTGTTGGGAAAATACCGTTGTCATGTCAGCCAGGTTCTGCTCACAAGCCCTATATTAAATATTACATTTTACCGCAAACATACTGCTGGCCACATCATGCTCTGTCACTGATAAGAATATGGTAACACATTTCCCTGCTAGACTTCCAGTAGCTGTCATGGCGTGCGTCATTAATACTCGTGGGTCCAATCCCCGCTCATAGTTGAAAATATGTATAGTAAGGTTTATAATTTATGTTTTAATAATGATAAAATTGTTTAATACGCTAAACTTCAGCATATTAATAAAAGAAAGTGGATTGTTACAAAATCATGCTTATTGTCAAAGACGTTAGATAATATAACAACCTTAATGAAAGGGTTTGTTATTCTGGAAATTCATTGTGTTGCTCAATATAATATTATTATCATGGTGCTGGGATACACATGATGTGGGCCTTTTAAAGCTCTTCTTGAACCACAGATTTTTAACCTCGGTATTTGTCAAATCCTAGTTACGGCCCTGGTTGTAATTTACATTTGTCAGAGGTTCGCTTGTATGTTTATTGTTGTGTTTGTGGTTTGGAGTGGTGTTGAGCTGTACTGCAAGACACAGAGTACACAAGAGAAGGCTAAAATATAATAAACATCTCATCATTCTGTATGTTTCAATGCAAACATTATTGATAGTATCTACACCTCTCAAAGTGTCAATCAAATCTAAAGGCATAATTGTTCACACAAACTGTCCAATGGATATTATTGGCTTTCCAGATGTACCTCATGTTGCGGTTAGTGAAATTAATGCTTACTCTTAGGAATGTCAGATAATGGCTTTTTGCCGATATCCGATATTCCGATATTGTCCAACTCTTTAATTACCGATACCGATATCAACCGATATATACAGTCGTGGAATTAACACATTATTATGCCTAATTTGGACAACCAGGTATGGTGAAGATAAGGTACTTTTTAAAAAAATGTATAAAATAAAATAAGATAAATAAATTAAAAACATTTTCTTGAATAAAAAAGAAAGTAAAACAATATCAAAACAGTTTCATAGAAACTAGTAATTAATGAAAATTAGTAAAATTAACTGTTAAAGGTTAGTACTATTAGTGGACCAGCAGCACGCACAATCATGTGTGCTTACGGACTGTATCCCTTACGGACTGTATTGATATATATTGATATATAATGTTGGAACCAGAAATATTAATAACAGAAAGAAACAACCCTTTTGTGTGAATGAGTGTATATGTGGAGGGGAGGTTTTTTGGGTTGGTGCACTAATTGTAAGTGTATCTTGTGTTTTTTATGTTGATTTAATTAAAAAAACAAAACAAAAAAAACAAAAAACGATACCGATAATAAAAAAAACGAAACAGATAATTTCCGACATTACATTTTAACGCATTTATCGATGTCCGATATTATCGGACATCTCTACTTACTCTGCATTATGATGACTTTGGATTGGATCCGCAGTGTAGAAGTGGTTCACAAGGTTTGAAATGTAATATTTATTTTCCTCCTCCCTGTTTTTGCAGTGAAGAAAGCGATAGAGTTGAAATCCAGAGGAGTGAAGATGATGCCCAGTAAGGACTCCAGCCACAAAAATGCCGTCTGTAAGTAAACAAACACACTCACTTCAAAAAGATGTAGGGTGTAACAAACAATATGACAAATATGGGTTAGTGTTAATATTCCCATTGGGCATGTTCAAATATTTTGAAGTCAAATATTCTGCAAGGCTCATGCTTTAACAGATACTGGCTCGAGATTTGCCACCATTGCCATCAAGATGTGTAGGATCTATTAATCCTGTTGTTCTGACAAACCTGATAGCAAATGGTGGCCTATTTATACCACCCAGCAGTTGCAACATTGTCCTCCATAATGGAGCTGTTTCCCCTTAAAGCCAGTGAATGGAAGTCCAATATCACCTCTCCCTAAGCTGCATTTATGGTCTCTATTACCTCCTGGGGGAAATATCAGACCTCAGACTGCTTTGCAATGTTCACTAGCTTGTCCATAAATAAGTCTGTTTTGCCATTTGGTGCTGTGCAGGTGGGGTTTTTAATGACTTTTTTTCTGTGAAAATGAGCTGGATGTGGTTTGTGATAATGACACAATGGGAGCAGTGGCGGACTAGCAAAACAGCAAATTCAAAGCAGATGGAAATACAAAAATCTACTTCAGTGCATTTCTCCGACTCGAGCTTGCGTGTGCTATGTCTGTAAATATACCAACCATTAAACATAAGAGCTTTTGTGAGACAAATCATAGGAACGAACATGTCACATTCAAAGGTAACTATTTTATTTGTATCATATTAAAAATAATATGTTTGTAACAGTACTTGAAACATCTTCATCGACTTTGTTGGGCTAAACAAAAAAAAAGACAACAACAGCAAAATAACCAAAAAAATAAGCGAGACACAAAAAACAATAATATGTCTACATTTAATTTTAATAGTTGCAACATATCTTCTTCATCTCTTTGTTGTTCAAAGTCATTAAAAAATACATCCAATTTGTGTTTACTTTATCATTGAAGGCTGAGTGTGTGATATAATAGGATCCAAAAAAGAGTGATAACTAATGTGTGCAGACTGTAAAATTGTATGTACTTTTAGTGAGCGTGTTGCAGGTGATCTACTAAGACTGCGTACAATTGATAACAAGTGCAAAAATTGGTCTATACGCCCCATTTAAAAGATAATTTTATGACTACACTGTCCCCATGGAGACACTAATTTCCCTCCACATTTATGGCATCATATAATTGTACCTGCTTTGCATTTTTTTTTTTGACATGCAGCACACAAATATAATATGTACCAACTTTTTTAGGCTTTATTAAAGTGTGATCTAGACACCAGGATTTATTTTCAGTATGCTGAAAATGCGCTCTGGGAGGCAATGAAGTGTCGTGATAGTGCGTCTGCAATGATCTAGATCAGAGGTGCCTAAAGTGGGGCCCAAGGGCCAAATTTGGCACGCTTAGTCATTTTGTTTCGCCCACCAAAGGGTGGGATCTTTATAATTTACATTTAGGTTATTTGTGTTTCACACTTAAAGTTAGGGTGTCCTTATCCAATAATGATATAATATATTAGTGTATTATCAGCATAAAATAAGTATCAGATGATATCAGTTTGCATGTAAAATTACCGATACAAACAGTCCTGCAGCACATTTACTTGTGCAAAGCTGGAGAGCCAGTTAACATCTAATACATGTCCTTCCATAAGCACACAAGTTAGGTCGTTTCTTGTATATTATTGAAGATAAAGGTGAACATACTGTCACATTGTGTTGGTGACGAACCCCAAGATGCAGAGATGGCGGCAGGCATTGAGCAGGAAAACATGATTTAATTTAACACTAACACAAAAAACAAACAAAAGGGTACAAACAAAAGGCGCACACAAGGCGGAGAATAAACTTGGCTATGAACAAAAACTAACACGAAGGCTAACTGTGGACAAGAAACAAAAACACTTACTGTGACACGAAGGAACTATGACATGAGCAGAGTGAACAGAAGTAGACACAGCTACAACGATAAGTATTAATGACATTGACAATCATCAGCGACAATACCCCAGCACTGACTGGAGGGCAAAGCAGGACTAAATAGTAGCTGGCTGATTGACACCAGGTGTGGCCAGGTGCCAATCAGCCACAGCTGAGGGGACACAGCACTCAGGGAGACAAGCAGGAAATAGAACCAAAATAAGAGCGCTTACAGGAAATAAAGACAGACAGAGGAAAAACTCAAAACATAACTAAACTGTCAGTGACAAACCTGACAGTAGCCCCCCTTCCCACAACGGATACAAGACGTTCTAGAACACCCCTCCCCCCTAAAAAAACAGTCCAAAGTCACAGGAGGGTGGACGGAGGACAAGGCGGTGGGCCGCCAGGCCAAGTGTCCCCGCAACCAGCGGGGAAGAGTCAGGTGGCGACAGCGAGTTGAACGCCGCCGCAATTTGCGAGGCGGTCGCCCGTGAAACGACCACATCCGTGGCCGACAAGAGTATGGTGGCGACCCCTGCTGGCCCACCGGAGAGGGTGGTGGCGACCCCTGCTGGTCCACCGGAGAGGATGGTGGCGACCCCTGCTGGTCCACCGGAGAGGGTGGTGGCGACCCCTGCTGGTCCACCGGAGAGGGTGGTGGCGACCCCTGCTGGTCCACCGGAGAGGGTGGTGGCGACCCCTGCTGGTCCACCGGAGAAGGTGGTGGCGACCCCTGCTGGTCCACCAGAGAGGAGGGTGGCGACCCCTGGTGATCCACCAGAGAGGATGATGGCGACCCCTGCTGGTCCACCGGAGAGGATGGTGGCGACCCCTGCTGGTTCACTGGAGAGGATGATGGCGCCGTCTGTTGCAGACCCGCCGAAGATGATGGTGGCGTAGGTTGCAGACCCACCAGCGATGATGGTGGCGTCTGCTGGCCCACCGGAGATGATGGCGCCATAGGTTGCAGACCCACCGGAGATGATGGCGCCGTAGGTTGCAGACCCACCGGAGATGATGGCGGCATAGGTTGCAGACCCACTGGAGATGATGGTGGCGTCTGCCGGCCCACCGGACTGCATGGTGGCGTCTGCCAGCCCACTGGACTGCATGGTGGCTTCTGCCGGCCCACCGGACTGCATGGTGGCGTCTACTGGCCCACCGGACTGCATGGTGGCGTCTACTGGCCCACCGGACTGCATGGTGGCGTCTGCTGGCCCACCGGACTGCATGGTGGCGTCTGCTGGCCCACCGGACTGCATGGTGGCGTCTGCTGCAGACCCACTTGTGTGAGGAGTAGCTGTGCCTCCTCAGCTGCACAGCTACTTATAGACCCCCCTCAAGGGACGGATCCCAGACGTCCCCAGGTAGGCCCACAGACGACAGGGGTGGGAGGGAGCGGGCTTGAAAAGCGGCCAAACTTTTCTTTAATTTAGCCATTATCCCAAGAATCCTGTCAAGCCTCTCCGACATCGAAGTCTCTGCAGGATTCGTGTTAGGAGGCTGGAGTATTCTGTCACATTGTGTTGGTGACGAACCCCAAGATGCAGAGATGGCGGCAGGCATTGAGCAGGAAAACATGATTTAATTTAACATTAAAACTGCACTGTTCCCCTAGCATTCAAGAAAGCGGTTATTCATCCTCTGCTCAAAAGACCTAACCTTGATCCTGACCTCATGGTAAACTACCGACCGGTGTCCCACCTTCCCTTTATTTCGAAAATCCTCGAAAAAATTGTCGCACAGCAGCTAAATGAACACTTAGTGTCTAACAATCTCTGTGAACCTTTTCAATCCGGTTTCAGGGCAAATCACTCTACGGAGACAGCCCTCGCAAAAATGACTAATGATCTACTGCTAACGATGGATTCTGATGCGTCATCTATGTTGCTGCTTCTTGATCTTAGCGCTGCTTTCGATACCGTCGATCATAATATTTGATTAGAGCGTATCAAAACACGTATTGGTATGTCAGACTTAGCTTTGTCGTGGTTTAACTCTTATCTTACTGACAGGATGCAATGCGTCTCCCATAATAATGTGACCTCGGACTATGTTAAGGTAACGTGCGGAGTTCCTCAGGGTTCGGTTCTTGGCCCTGCACTCTTTAGTATTTACATGCTGCCGCTAGGCGACATCATACGCAAATACGGTGTTAGCTTTCATTGTTATGCTAATGACACCCAACTCTACATGCCCCTAAAGCTGACCAACACGCCGGATTGTAGTCAGCTGGAGGCGTGTCTTAATGAAATTAAACAATGGATGTCCGCTAACTTCTTGCAACTCAACGCCAAGAAAACGGAAATGCTGATTATCGGTCCTGCTAAACACCGACATTTATTTAATAATACCACCTTAACATTTGACAACCAAACAATTACACAAGGCGAATCAGTAAAGAATCTGGGTATTATCTTCGACCCAACTCTCTCGTTTGAATCACACATTAAGAGTGTTACTAAAACGGCCTTCTTTCATCTCCGTAATATCGCTAAAATTCGTTCTATTTTATCCACTAGCGACGCTGAGATCATTATTCATGCGTTCGTTACGTCTCGTCTCGACTACTGTAACGTATTATTTTCGGGTCTCCCTATGTCTAGCATTAAAAAATTACAGTTGGTACAAAATGCGGCTGCTAGACTTTTGACAAGAACAAGAAAGTTTGATCATATTACGCCTATACTGGCTCACCTGCACTGGCTTCCTGTGCACTTAAGAAGTGACTTTAAGGTTTTACTACTTACGTATAAAATACTACACGGTCTAGCTCCGTCCTATCTTGTCGATTGCATTGTACCATATGTCCCGGCAAGAAATCTGCGTTCAAAGAACTCCGGCTTATTAGTGATTCCCAGAGCCCAAAAAAAGTCTGCGGGCTATAGAGCGTTTTCTATTCGGGCTCCAGTACTATGGAATGCCCTCCCGGTAACAATTAGAGATGCTACCTCAGTAGAAGCATTTAAGTCCCATCTTAAAACTCATTTGTATACTCTAGCCTTTAAATAGCCCCCCTGTTAGACCAGTTGATCTGCCGTTTCTTTTCTTTTCTCCTCTGCTCCCCTTTTCCTTGAGGGGGGGGGGCACAGGTCCGGTGGCCATGGATGAAGTGCTGGCTGTCCAGAGTCGGGACCCGGGGTGGACCGCTCGCCTGTGCATCGGCTGGGAACATCTCTGCGCTGCTGACCCGTCTCCGCTCGGGATGGTGTCCTGCTGGCCCCACTATGGACTGGACTCTTACTACTATTATGTTGGATCCACTATGGACTGGACTCTCACAATATTATGTCAGACCCACTCGACATCCATTGCTTTCGGTCTCCCCTAGAGGGGGGGGGGTTACCCACATATGCGGTCCTCTCCAAGGTTTCTCATAGTCATTCACATCGACGTCCCACTGGGGTGAGTTTTTCCTTGCCCGTATGTGGGCTTTGTACCGAGGATGTCGTTGTGGCTTGTGCAGCCCTTTGAGACACTTGTGATTTAGGGCTATATAAATAAAGATTGATTGATTGATTGATGAAACCAAAAACAAACAAAAGGGTTCAAACAAAAGGCGCGCACAAGGCGGAGAACAAACTTGGCTATGAACAACAACTCACACAAAGGCTAACTGTGGACCAGAAACATATACACTTACTGTGACTTTAAGGAACTATGACATGAGCAGAGTGAACAGAAGTAGACACAGCTACAACGATAAGTATTAATGACATTGACAATCATCAGCGACGATACTCCAGCACTGACTGGAGGGCAAAGCAGGATTAAATAGGAGCTGGCTGATTGACACCAGGTGTGGCCAGGTGCCAATCAGCCACAGCACTCAAGTAGACAAGCAGGAAATAGAACCAACATAAGAGCGCTTACAGGATTAAAGACAGACAGAGGAAAAACTCAAAACATAACTAAACTGTCAGTGACAAACCTGACAGTAGCTCCCTTTCCCACAACGGATACCAGACGTTCTAGAACACCCCTACCCCCCAAAAAACAGTCCAAAGTCACGGGAGGGTGGAGGGAGGACAAGGCGGTGGGCCGCCAGGCCAAGTGTCCCCGCAACCAGCGGGGAAGAGTCAGGTGGCGACGGCGAGTTGAACGCCGCCGCAATTTGCGAGGCGGTCGCCCGTGAAACGACCACATCCGTGGCCGACAAGAGTATGGTGGCGACCCCTGCTGGCCCACCGGAGAGGGTGGTGGCGACCCCTGCTGGTCCACCGGAGAGGGTGGTGGCGACCCCTGCTGGTCCACCGGAGAGGATGGTGGCGACCCCTGCTGGTCCACCGGAGAGGATTGTGGCGACCCCTGCTGGTCCACCGGAGAGGATTGTGGCGACCCCTGCTGGTCCACCGGAGAGGATGGTGGCGACCCCTGCTGGTCCACCGGAGAGGATGATGGCGTCGTCTTTTGCAGATCCGCCGAAGATGATGGTGGCGTCTGCCGGCCCACTGGAGATGATGGCGCCATAGGTTGCAGACCCACCGGAGATGATGGCGCCGTAGGTTGCAGACCCACCGGAGATGATGGTGGCGTCTGCCGGCCCACCGGAGATGATGGCGCCATAGGTTGCAGACCCACCGGAGATGATGGCGCCGTAGGTTGCAGACCCACCGGAGATGATGGTGGCGTCTGCCGGCCCACCGGACTGCATGGTGGCGTCTGCCGGCCCACTGGACTGCATGGTGGCATCTGCCAGCCCACCGGACTGCATGGTGGCGTCTGCTGGCCCACCGGACTGCATGGTGGTGTCTGCTGGCCCACCGGACTGCATCAATCAATCTATCAATGTTTATTTATATAGCCCTAAATCACAAGTGTCTCAAAGGGCTGCACAAGCCACAACGACATCCTCGGTGCAGAGCCCACATAAGGGCAAGGAAAAACTCACCCCAGTGGGACGTTGATATGAATGACTATGAGAAACCTTGGAGAGGACCGCATATGTGGGTAACCCCCCCCCTCTAGGGGAGACCGAATGCAATGGATGTCGAGTGGGTCTGACATAATATTGTGAGAGTCCAGTCCATAGTGGATCCAACATGATAGTAAGAGTCCAGTCCATAGTGGGGCCAGCAGGAAACCATCCCGAGCGGAGACGGGTCAGCAGCGCAGAGATGTTCTCAACTGATAACTGATGCACCGGACTGCATGGTGGCATCTGCTGCAGACCCACTTGTGTGAGGAGTAGCTGTGCTTCCTCAGCTGCACAGCTACTTATAGCCCCCCCTCAAGGGACGGATCCCAGACGTCCCCAGATAGGCCCACAGACGACAGGGGTGGGAGGGAGCGGGCTTGAAAAGCGGCCAAACTTTTCTTTAATTTAGCCATTATCCCAAGAATCCTGTCAAGCCTCTCCGCCATCGAAGTCTCTGCGGGATTCGTGTTAGGAGGCTGGAGTATTCTGTCACATTGTGTTGGTGACGAACCCCAAGATGCAGAGATGGCGGCAGGCATTGAGCAGGAAAACATGATTTAATTTAACACTAAAACCAAAAACAAACAAAAGGGTACAAACAAAAGGTGCGCACAAGGCGGAGAACAAACTTGGCTATGAACAAAAACTAAAACTGTGGACAAGAAACAAAAACACTTACTGTGACACAAAGGAACTATGACATGAGCAGAGTGAAAAGAAGTAGACACAGCTACAATGATAAGTATTAATGACATTGACAATCATCAGCGACAATACTCCAGCACTGACTGGAGGGCAAAGCAGGACTAAATAGGAGCTGGCTGATTGACACCAGGTGTGTGGCTGAGGGGACACAGCACTCAGGGAGACCAGCAGGAAATAGAACCAAAATAAGAGCGCTTACAGGAAATAAAGACAGACAGAGGAAAAACTCAAAACATAACTAAACTGTCAGTGACAAACCTGACACATACTAGGCTATAGGCTACTAGGAGCGAGCAGCTCTACAACATCTAAGCACACAAGCTAGACATACGTAATAAGTGTCCTTCATTAAACAATATTGCACTATAAAAAAGCACATTTTTCAATATAAACAAGTATCAAATAATTATAGTTGCATATTATTTTTACATAGAGAGTCTCCAAGGTATATTAGAAAGTATCCACTAACAGACAAGTCCCTATTATTTAATTTACTGAGTCATAAGCTTAACTTCATAAATTATTGTGGCCACTAGGTGTCGCCAAAAAAAAAAATATATATACCACTTCACTCCAATTTAAGAAGCAGCATAAGTCCATTCTGGACGTTTAATAATAAATAGGTTAGGGTTTTTATACCAACCATTGTTCTCTGTTTGACTCATTTCACTTGACCAAGGCTTTTCTAATATTCCACACTAGAAATTAATACAAGTAGTGTATGTGTGATTCCTGCTGATATTGTACTGGATCAATATCCGTATCGGCCAATGTTTAAGGCTCCATTATTGGTAACGTATTGGAAGTGAAAAAGTTGAATCGGGACACCCCTCCTTAAAATTGCTGGCTTTGGCTTGTGGCCCATTGGCACATATTCACCTTGGCCATTGGCGGCAAAAAGTTTTGACACCCCTGGTCTGGATGCAAAAAAATGCTTAGTGCAAGTGGTTTAATCATATAGGAGATATAAAATTATGCGATAGTGCCTCCAATACATGACAAAAGAGCACCATTAAAGGGGAACATTATCACAATTTCAGAAGGGTTAAAACCATTAAAAATCAGTTCCCAGTGGCTTATTTTATTTTTCAAAGTTTTTTTCAAAATTTTACCCATCACGCAATATCCCTAAAAAAAAGCTTCAAAGTGCCTGATTTTAACCATCGTTATATACACCCGTCAATTTTCCTGTGACGTCACACAGTGATGCTAATACAAACAAACATGGTGCATAGAACAGCAAGGTATAGAGACATTAGCTCGGATTCAGACTCGGATTTCAGCGGCTTAAGCGATTCAACAGATTACGCATGTATTGAAACGGATGGTTGTAGTGTGGAGGCAGGTAGCGAAAACGAAATTGAAGAAGAAACTGAAGCTATTGAGCCATATCAGTTTGAACCGTATGCAAGCGAAACCGACAAAAACGACACGACAGCCAGCGACACGGGAGAAAGCGAGGACGAATTCGGCGATCGCCTTCTAACCAATGATTGGTATGTGTTTGTTTGGCATTAAAGGAAACTAACAACTATGAACTAGGTTTACAGCATATGAAATACATTTGGCAACGACATGCACTTTGAGAGTGCAGACAGCCCATTTCAGGCGCGCTAAGAACATATATTTTTCCACGATTTCAGCACTCAGGTTAACCATACCTAAATAGACACAAAATACTGCATTACACAAGACTACCCGAATGTACTCGAATGATTGAAAAAAATAAATGTTTTTAAGCTAAATTATTGGTAAACACAGTTTATGTATAATAATTTACGTAAAACCGCGAGTAATGAATAAAGTTTTCATCAATTAATATATTCTGTAGACATACCCTCATCCGCTCTCTTTTCCTGAAAGCTGATCTGTCCAGTTTTGGAGTTGATGTCAGCATCTGCTTTGAGTGTCGCAGGATATCCACACATTCTTGCCATCTCTGTCGTAGCATAGCTTTCGTCGGTAAAGTGTGCGGAACAAACGACTGACCATTTCGTCAGCTTTCCCCACACCCTCGTATTTTGAACAAATTTCGTCCAATTTCTTGCCACTTTCGCATCTTTGGGCCACTGGTGCAACTTGAATCCGTCCCTGTTCGTGTTGTTAAACCCTACGACAACACACCGACGAAAGTGAGAAAATGGCGGATTGCTTCCCGATGTGACGTCACGTTGTGACGTCATCGCTCCGAGAGCGAATAATAGAAAGGCGTTTAATTCGCCAAAATTCACCTATTTAGAGTTCGGAAATTGGTTAAAAAAATATATGGTCTTTTTTCTGCAACATCAAGGTATATATTGACGCTTACATACAGTAGGTCTGGTGATAATGTGCCCCTTTAAAAAAACAAATTCTTTGAATTGGTTTTAATCAGCCCCTCAAGTCATTTAGCAACTATACAATTATAAAATTAATTATAATTAGATAATAAGTCTATTATTCTTATTTCTGAAAGTCCAAACAGGTTGACTCACACACAGACAGACTATCCTCTTAATCGTCTGTTTTTGCAGCGCAATGGCCTCCTCTGCCAGCTTACACAAACCCAAATATAGATATAGATCCAAAAGAGTGGCCGAAGTACAGTTTTAATCTTGATGAATAAAAATGCATCGGCTAAATGATTATATTTGCATCTCCTCCTTCCAGTATTGTGAGCGTTCTAGTTTAGAGTAGTTTAGTTTAGTTTAGTTTATTTCTTCGGTCAGTGGTCAACAAAATAAACAAACAGTTTTACATAAACAAACAGTTGTACATTCATAAATTGAACATGTTGCAGACCGAAAGGGTTTAGGCTGAACAATGTCAAATACAAGATGAGCTTCCAAAAATTATGAAATTTCCTTTGCACAACATATTATAAATACACATTGTACACAACATAAACACTGTTCAATTATATACACAGTAAAGGCATGTGAAATATCCTTGTACACGTGTTAAACCTTTGTACCAATTATATACTATATACAAACAATTATACTTCCATTATTATTTATATCCCACGTTTAGTTTTTAATTAGCATTGATAATAGTATTAAATACTGTGTTGATTCAAGAGTGATATATTTTTTCAAGACATAGGTCTTAAAGTGTTTTTTAAATGTGCGAATGGAACTGGAACATTTTAAGGAATCATCCAAGCTGTTTCCCAGATGAACCCCCCTGACAGAAACACGTCTACTTTTTAATGTCGTTCTTATGTTTGCTTTCTGAAAGACAGCTGAACCTCTGAGGTCATAGGAACCTAGGTTTGAACCTCTCCTGTAGACACGGAGGCAGCATGTGATTATGAGCTTTATACGTCACAATAGCAGTGTTGAGGTCAACAAGATCGTGCAGTTGTAATATTTTTAATTTAATAAACAAAGCATTGGTATGGTCATGATAATCCGCATAATTTACAATTCTAATCTAGTCATCAGCATATAGTCTGCATTTTTACATGAACACAGACGCGCTAAAGAGATTGCGCTATGAAGTTTGTTTGTGTTTTAATACACGCAAACCTTTAGTAGATCATGCCTTGATTGTGTTGTTGACCAACTACTATCATGAACTGATGATGCAGTGACATGCTTTGAGGTTGCATTCTACATGTATATGTCTCCTATTGAGGTTATATCATTTAGCTTCATTTGATTTATTTAGACATTTGTAAAGGACATTGGTCACAAGGCAGCAATGCATATGGTGTTTTAATGATAAATACAATAATTGTGTTGGCTGGCAGCTATGGGACTGAAACAGTATTACGTCCATGCGATGCATCCTTTATATATTACGGAAGGCCGCGCTCATACCTCAACTGTTCCTTAGCTTTCACCTTCATTGTCAAATGCTCATCAATAAATCTGCTCATTTACATGCTCAGTCAAGCATGTGCTTCTGCAATTATCATTAGTGTGTGTGTGTGTGTGTGTGTGTGTGTGTGTGTGTGTGTGTGTGTGTGTGTGTGTGTGTGTGTGTGTGTGTGTGTGTGTGTGTGTGTGCACGTGCATGTGTGGCTTAGATATTTATCAATGATGAATATTTGGGGATGAGTTCAAATCGCACACACACACACACGCGCATACCCTTGTGCCATGACTCTGTTTGCATGTTTCCCTCAGGCTACACAGTAAATTTATTACAGAAGAACGGATAAGAGAATTTGAGAAAAGCAGCTCGGGATGTCTCTTAAATATATATTAGGCTAATATTTAAAACTAACTGAGCACAGCACAGCTGCAGAAAGTCAGTTAACCTTATGACTTGTGAAACACCCGGCCCTTAGCTCACGGAACATTGCTCCGTGTGGGATTCTGTTTGATATTTAAGTGAAATTACGGTGATCTCCATTGCTTCCTGTTCGTGTGTTAAAACCTTTTCCCAAAAGTAGCCGGTGCACTAAATTGCAACTGCACAGAAGACAACATGCTTTGCGATCTGCAATAATTATGTGGCGCCAAAGAATGATGATAATAACTGTTAAATGGGTTGTCCAGGGATACTTCAAGCTTTGTTCAGCTCTGGACCAAAATGAGGAATTTAATTTCTCACTCTGGGACCAACGTTCATTAAAACAAATAGCAGCATGGTTGTAGTGGAGACCAAACTGTATAAAAAATTACTTCACGCATTGGGTCGAAGGGTTTGCGTGGTTTCCCTAACATAGTGCAGAGTATAGAGGCCACCAAGAAGGAAAAAGCATCATTAAAACATTATAAAATGGAGGCCAAAGTCCTTTTTCTTTGGTCCCGGACCAGTATTTCAACACTTTGGCCCTCCCAGTGGTAATATTTTTGCTGTATGGCAAATAATGTGCAGTCTTTAAACAATTTGTAATCATTATGTGGAAGCAGAGGCTGAAGATAATGAGTTTTTGCTGTCTAGAGAATGGAGTGCATATGAATCATAATTTAACAGACTGCCTATAATGGCTGCAAGCCAACATTAAAGCTCGGTCCAATATGCAAGCGCACATGAGAGTAAGGGCCTGATCTACTAAGATCCCAATAATAATTGTTAATTGCACATACTATAAGCGGCTGTGTTGTAGGTGATCTACTAAGAAATACTGCTAAGCGCAATCGATAACAAGTGCAAAAGTGGCGCGGACCACCTATTTAAATGAGGATTGTATTGTGTTCTTCTTGCTGTCACAATGGAGACGTTTACATCCAGGCACTGCACATTATTTGTTACTTGCCATGATTTAAACATTTTATTTCTACAAATGTTATTAGTTTTAAAAGCTTTTTACTTTATTTTAGTCATTGACTTTACATCGCAATCTTAATTTTAGCATTAATAATTATATTTTGTTTATTCTAGTTTGAAAATGTTACAATGTACAATTCAAATTAGATATTTTGGTTTTCCCCACGTGGAAAATTGTGTTTAAAGATTTCGCAACATTCCGGGGATACTTAATTTTGAGAATTGCATGTTGAATAAAACTTGTTTTCAGAATGAAATACTTTTTGCTATTTTAAAAGTGCTGCTAATTTCGAAATGTACAAATCTTAATTTAGGATGTTTTTATGAAGTCAAATTAACTACCTGCATGGACAGATAATTTCACTATTTTTTTTTCCTAAAATCAAGTCTTTTTATTTAGTATTTTGTCATCTCTCTTTGCAGTGGATCCATTGCATCATGCTCAAATTTGTAGTGTTTTCTAATTTGTGGAACAGGCGCCCCACAATTGTTATCTGCACCATTTTATCTGCGCTATATAGAAGCACGCCTCCCAGAAACAACTTTTAGTGCGCCAAAGGTGCGCTCTGGGAGATGCAGGTGCCAAAAACAGTGAGATGGGGCACTGTAATGACGACACAAGAAAATGCACGTTGTAATATTTTTTTTTTCTTATAGGATATATATATATATCAATAAACATTCAAAAAATATGAATAGCATAAAAAAAAGCCAGCAGACACCAAAATAAATCAATTTATCAAGCATCTATAAAATTGTATTGCTACATAGTTATGTCTAATACTTCTAACAATTCTAATATGTTGCCATGCACACAGAGGATTCTTTCTCCGTAAGTTGGCATTTGCACGCGATCGCCTCCTACTCACAAGCAACCATTTGTGCATAACTGTGCTAAAAATACGCAAAAACAGCGGCTGCTAATCGTTTCAGGCTTCATAATTTCAAATTACGAGTGCCAAATGATTATATTTGCATATGCTCCTCCCAGGATTGTGGGTGTTTTGATAATCAGCATATATTATGCGTATACATTCTGCATTTAAATGAAAGACAAGAATGCTAAATGGATTCCGCTCGCTATTTTGCTCTTTTAAGAGACGCAATCCTCAGTGCACAAATGAAGTCGATCATTTTTCATCAAGTTTGCACATTTTGGTCCTAACAAACTTTTAGTAGATCAGGCCCTACATGTACAAGTTTGGGTGTGTATATGAATATTTTTTTCAGACTCATTACATTGTGTATGGATGCTGACTGAACAGGTATAAAGATATGATTTTCTTTTTAGACACATTTAAGAGTCATAAAGAAAAGTTTGGAAATGGCCAGTCTTGTAGCTATAGCAACCTTACTGCAGAAAGGGTCTGATCATCAAGAGAGGCTGAGATGCACATTTTACACACAATTGCACAACTATGTTGACTCATGAAGTAAACAAAACGTTTTAAAATGTGTGTTTCTTTTATTATGTTTGTGTTGTAACTACAGTGTGTTAATGTGTATGCGGCTTACATGATCTGATATCTGGGGAAAAAAAGACTGCAGACTTTAGGGCTTGGCTTGATTGACCTGAGTGCATGAGACAGTGAAGGGGAAAGAGAAGACAGAGTGGATAAGAGGTGTCGAGTTTGAGAGAGCAAATCAACAAACTACACTTCACACATATGACTCTCCTCATCCGTTCGCCAAACTGAAGCGCAGCTCCAAAGCACTTACCTGCAACACGTGACGGGCGATTTCACACCACACTTTCCACTCCCACGCTGTCTCGCTCCTACCCGTCTGCATAAAGGGTTGATCTTTGAAGCCTCTGTCAAGGAAGTAAAACATATCTCATTGCCATTGTTGGTGTGAAACTACTCTGTGAAGGGTTGTGGTTATGATGTCTATGGCCCCGTTTACACTACACACCAAATCTAATTTGGTTGCCCTCAAGTAACACAAATCTGATTTCTTTGCCAGTTTAAAGGCCTACTGAAACCCACTACTACCGACCACGCAGTCTGATAGTTTATATATCAATGATGAAATCTTAACATTGCAACACATGCCAATACGGCCGGGTTAGCTTACTAAAGTGCAATTTTAAATTTCGCGCGAAATATCCTGCTGAAAACGTCTCGATATGATGACGCCTGCGCGTGTCGTCACGGATTGTAGAGGACATTTTGGGACAACATGGTGGCCAGCTATTAAGTCATTTGTTTTCATCGCAAAATTCCACAGTATTCTGGACATCTTTGTTGGTGAATCTTTTGCAATTTGTTCAATGAACAATGGAGACAGCAAAGAAGAAAGCTGTAGGTGGGAAGCGGTGTATATACACAAACACAGCCGGTGTTTCATTGTTTACATTCCTGAAAGATGACAGTCAAGCTTTACCATTGGCCTGTGGAGAACTGGGACAACAGAGACTCTTACCAGGAGGACTTTGAGTTGGATACGCAGACGCGGTACCGTGAGTACGCTTCCAAACATTTGATCGTTTGCCCGTACGTGCGTGCCGCTATGTGCATGTCACGTACGCAACTTTGGAGACTTTGGGGAAATATATGTGCTGTATGAACTTTGGGGAGGTGAACAATACTTTGGGCTGTGGGATTGAGTGTGTTGTGCAGGTGTTTGAGTTGTATTGGCGGGTTATATGGACGAGAGGGGGGAGGTGTTTGTTATGCGGGATTAATTTGTGGCATATTAAATACAAGCCTGGTTGTGTTGTGGCTAATAGAGTATATGTCTTGTGTTTATTTACTGTTTTAGTCATTCCCAGCTGAATATCAGGTCCCACCCGCCTCTCACAGCATCTTCCCTATCTGAATCGCTCCCACTGCCCTCTAGTCCTTTACTCTCACTGTCCTCATCCACAAATCTTTCATCCTCGCTCAAATTAATGGGGAAATCGTCGCTTTCTCGGTCAGAATCGCTCTCGCTGCTGGTGGCCATGATTGTAAACAATGTGCGGATGTGAGGAGCTCCACAACCTGTGACGTCACGCGCATATCGTCCGCTACTTCTGGTACAGGCAAGGTTTTTTTATCAGCGACCAAAAGTTGCAAACTTTATCGTCGATGTTCTCTACTAAATCCTTTCAGCAAAAATATGGCAATATCGCGAAATGATCAAGTATGACACATAGAATGGACCTGCTATCCCCGTTTAAATAAGAAAATCACATTTCGGTAGGCCTTTTAACACTCCAAAGTGCTTCAAATCTGATCTTTTTACATCAGATTCAGGCTACATCAGGGGGTGGTCCTGAATTGGATTGGAATCTGATCTTTTCAAATGTCTAAATGCAATGCGACCCATATGTGACTTTTTCGTCAGTTTTGGGTGAGCTATGTTACTCGTGTGCGCGGGAAAAGACGCAGGCGCTATCGGAAGTGGATCTTTTATAACATCTGGTTTCGGTGAGCGAAGTCTATTTAAGACGACCAAATTTTCGGTCAAGTCAATAATGCACAAATAATAGGTTATATGTAACATATGAATATGTACTTTGATTCCGAAGAAATAGCGATTGTTGAAGGATGGGAATTGATGCTGTGGCGTATTTGCTTACGTGTGAGTTGAAAAAATAAAGCTCACTTAGATCCACGTTAATGTCAGTCTGTCCTCTACTTAACAGCCATAAAAAGATTAGAGCCCTCCCTAATATATTACACTACATATACCCATTCATACATTATATTACTTTAATTAACTTTCACATAAAATACACTCAAGTTGTTGCGACTTTTATTTTATTTTTTTCGTAGTTGCGACACTTTCACTTTATCGAAGTGCGCATGCAAGTGATATTGGGGCCTGTGCGTCTACAGTGGAGTCTCATAAAAATCACATTTTACTTGCAGTGTAAACAGTCAGCTGGAAAAAAAATCTGATTAAAAAAAATAAGTTCAGGCCTCTTTGGCCTGCAGTGTAAACATAGTCTTTGTCTCAGACATGTTTAACAAGTTACTTTAAGGAACAACACCTGGTTATATTTGTACAATTCAACATATCCCCCCCGCGACCCCAAAGGGAATAAGCGGTAGAAAATGGATGGATGGAAAAAGTAATAGGAAGCTTATATTTAACCTTACACCCTCTTCATGTATTTTACTGTTTACATGTTTAAATTAAAGGCCTACTGAAACCCACTACTACCGACCACGCAGTCTGATAGTTGATATATCAATGATGAAATCTTAACATTGCAACACATGCCAATACGGCCGGGTTAGCTTACTAAAGTGCAATTTTAAATTTTGCGCGAAATATCCTGCTGAAAACGTCTCGGTATGATGACGTCAGCGCGTGACGTCACGGATTGTAGAGGACATTTTGGGACAGCATAGTGGCCAGCTATTAAGTCGTCTGTTTTCATCGCACAATTCCACAGTATTCTGGACATCTATGTTGGTGAATCTTTTGCAATTTGTTCAATGAACAATGGAGACAGCAAAGAAGAAAGCTGTAGGTGGGAAGCGGTGTATTGCGGCCGACTTCAGCAACACAAACACGGCCGGTGTTTCATTGTTTACATTCCCGAAATATGACAGTCAATCTTTACCATTGGCCTGTGGAGAACTGAGACAACAGAGACTTTTACCAGGAGGACTTTGAGTTGGATACGCAGACACGGTACCGTGAATACGCTTCCAAACATTTGATCGCTTGCCCGTACGTGCGTGCCGCTTTGTGCATGTCACGTACCTAAGTTTGGGGACTTTGGGGAAATATATGTGCTGTATGAACTTTGGGGAGATGAACGGTACTTTGGGCTGTGGGATTGAGTGTGTTGTGCAGGTGTTTGAGTTGTATTGGCGGGTTATATGGACGGGAGGGGGGAGGTGTTTGTTATGCGAGATTAATTTGTGGCATATTAAATATAAGCCTGGTTGTGTTGTGGCTAATAGAGTATATATATGTCTTGTGTTTATTTACTGTTTTAGTCATTCCCAGCTGAATATCAGGTCCCACCCGCCTCTCACAGCATCTTCCCTATCTGAATCGCTCCCACTGCCCTCTAGTCCTTCACTCTCACTTTCCTTATCCACAAATCTTTCATCCTCGCTCAATTTAATGTGGATATCGTCGCTTTCTCGGTCCGAATCGCTCTCGCTGCTGGTGGCCATGATTGTAAACAATGTGCGGATGTGAGGCGCTCCACAACCTGTGACGTCACGCCACTCGTCTGCTACTTCCGGTACAGGCAAGGCTTTTTTATCAGCGACCAAAAGTTGCGAACTTTATCGTCGATGTTCTCTACTAAATCCTTTCAGCAAAAATATGACAATATCGCAAAATGATCAAGTATGACACACAGAATGGACCTGCTATCGCCGTTTAAATAAGAAAATCACATTTCAGTAGGCCTTTAAGCTCTGTGTGAAGGCAAGGAAGGTGGTGGAAAAAGTGACATAATCTCAATAAGCAATTAAAAAGCAAGCACATTGGGTCTAAATTGTTGATCAATGAATATACATATTGTAACACATTTTTGGTAATAGTCAATTAATGTAATATACTACTTGTAGAATTTGGCATAACCTATATTGCTATTGTAGAGTTGTTATTGTTGACTTCAACCTCATCAAGTTTTTATAAGTTCCATCCATCTATCCATTTTCTACCGCTCGTCCCTTTCGGGGTTGCGGGGGGTGCTGGAGCCTATCCCAGCTGCATTCGGGCGGAAGGCGGGGTACGCCCTGGACAAGTCGCCCCCTCATCACAGGGCCAACACACATAGACAGACAACATTCACACACTAGGGCAAATTTAGTGTTGCCAATCAACCTATCCCCAAGTTGTGTAATTTATTTCCTTGTAGTGAAGATGATGTCGTATTCCAGTTCCTTGATGTCTTTGACTACCAGCACTTTGGTTTCTTCTTGTCCCCCATTTTACTTGATGTAGGATTGACAGTAGCCACTCCAAGTGCTCTGAATTATTCCCCCTGCTTCCTCAACTCGCATATCTTCTTGGCAATGTGAGCCTTGTGTTTTTTCAGATGTTCATATGTGTTTGTTCCTTTCAAGTGTTTGGAAAAGCGGTGTTACATGATAATCTTTCTAGTATCGAGTAATCTAATTAATTACGTTTATATACGTTACAACGGCGTTACGATACGTTTGATGTAACGTGGCACGTTACTTTTCATGCGGACAAGACTGCTTTGGAATCCCAGCAGGTTCATAGCAGGAAGTAGCTCTTTACTAGTACAAATAACAGCCACCGCAGGCTCACACACTCACACACACACACACACACACACACACACACGTAAATACGCGTACACACTACTACTACTACTACTACGGGAGAATAATGAACATTAGGGATGGAAATTGTTAATTGTTGTGATTCCATTTTCGATTCCGCTTAACGATTAATTTCTTTATCCGTTGTCTTACCGATTCTCATTTTGACAAAAGGATAACAAACAAGTTGATTAGCGTTAACTTTGTTTAGTTTAGAAGAAACATGAATGTATTAAGTCAACAGTGGGGTCCCTAAGAGGCCGACAGCCTCCAAGGGGTGCCAGGGTCAGGACTCAGGGGTTCCCCAGAAAAAGAAACGTTTTGAAAATAAATAGTCTACAGTAGCAGATAACAAATAACAAATATTACATAAAATTATAATTTTTTTAAAGAATATGAGCTGACCACTCGAAAGTAAAACTACGTCAGCTAGGAACAAATACAAGCAAGTCAAGTCCAATAAAGCTGTGCATTGTGCATTTCTACCACCATCAGCTACAAAAAAACAGATATGAGCCTTTTTCTGCCCAAAAAATAAGTATATCTGTTTTTTGTCAGGAAAGATATGATATTTTTTTGACTAATTACGATTTATCCGCTATGGAAAAAATCTCTCAGACATGGAGGAGGCACAGAGCCTGCCAGTCAGATGCTGTATTGTCACGAGTTGCATGAGAAGTATTAATTTCATGTTTACAGTTAACAATAGCAGCTTTTACAATGAATTGCAAACATGACATGCAGTGTTAGTTAGTCAGTTAGTTAGTTAATTAGTTAGATAGTTAGTTACCTACATACCTACCTATAGTGTATTGCTGAGGTTGCTGCTCATAGAGTCACTTCCGACTTGGAAATGTCTTGCATTCAAAGTTTTCACTTTCGATGTGGGCTAATGTTTCTGGTAGTATTTCCTCTCTTTGATGAAATCTTCACTTTGCTCGTATTGCAAGTTGCCTTGTTGTCTTGCTTTCTCGTGACCAACTCTCCAGCGTTTGTGTTACTTCCGCGACGTGCGTGGTTACGTCACACGCGCCCACAGAAATCGGAAAAGGGAATCGTTAGCAAAACTGGCAAAAGATTCCCAGGAATCGAAACACTGAGAGCGGGTTCCAAAAAAGAACCAGTTTTTGATTCCCATCCCTAATAAATATTCAATAAAGTGACAATCATCAAGAATAATAAGTATATATACCCTGTTTGTGAACAAGAAGGTACACAGCAATTGACGCACGCTTTATTAACTATCAGTAAACATATTCCAAAGGCGCTGCCATCAACAATCACCTTCCAGTCCGCAGAAATGTAATGTGATCCTTTTTTTAATTTTGCTTTTTTTTTTAAAAAATGTTTTTTCTTCTAGACCAGGGGTCAGCAACCTTTACCACTCAAAATAAAGAAAACAATGAGAGCCACGAAACTCTTTTGAAATTTAAAATGAAATAACACTGCATACAAAGTTTTTTTTTGCTTTGTGCTATGTATCAACCAGGGGTCTCAGACACGCGGACCGCACCATAATACGAACATTTTATGTTAGTGCGGCCCGCAAGTTTTAAATGAATGCCGCTTGACAGCATCACACTTGCCAACCCTCCCAATTTTTCTGGGAGACACCCAAATTTCAGAGCAACTATTCTCTCGAATGTCTGCTGATTTTCACCCAAACAACAATAATAAGGGCGCACTATGATGGCACTGCCTTTAGCGCCCTCTACAACCTGTACAAACAGCTTGCCAGCCCAGTCACATGTTGTATGCGGCTTCTGCAGACACACGTAAGTGACTGCAAGGCATACTTGTTCAACAGCCATACAGGTCACACTGAGGGTGCCCGTTTAAACAACTTTAACACTCTTACTAATATGCGCCACACTGTGAACCCACACCAAACAAGAATGACAAACACATCCCCCCCCCCCCCCTCCCCTCCGTGCGTCGGTTGAGGTGGGCTACAGGCAGGCCAGTCTAGTACCCGCACTCTTTTACTATGAAGCCATGTTGATGTAACACGTGGCTTGGCATTGTCTTGCTGAAATAAGCAGGGGCGTCCATTGTAACGTTGCTTGGATGGCAACAAATGTTGCTCCAAAACCTGTATGTACCTTTCAGCATTAATGGCGCCTTCACAGATGTGTAAGTTACCCATGTCTTGGGCCCCCATACCATCACAGATGCTGGCTTTTCAACTTTGCGCCTATAACAATCCGGATGGTTCTTTTCCTCTTTGGTCCAGAGGACATGACGTCCACAGTTTCCCCAAAAAATTTGAAATGTGGACTCGTCAGACCACAGAACACTTTTCCACTTTGTATCAGTCCATCTTCGATGAGCTCAGGCCCAGCGAAGCCGACGGTGTTTCTGGGTGTTGTTGATAAACGGTTTTGGCCTTGCATAGGAGAGTTTTAACTTGCACTTACAGATGTAGCGACCAACTGTAGTTACTGACAGTGGGTTTCTGAAGTGTTCCTGAGCCCATGTGGTGATATCCTTTACACACTGATGTCGCTTGTTGATGCAGTACAGCCTGAGGGATCAAAGTCACGGGCTTAGCTGCTTACGTGCAGTGATTTCTCCAGATTCTCTGAACCCTTTGATGATATTACGGACCGTAAATGGTGAAATCCCTAAATTCCTTGCAATATCGGGTTGAGAAAGGTTTTTCTTAAACTATTCAACAATTTGCTCACGCATTTGTTGACAAAGTGGTGACCCTCGCCACATCCTTGTTTGTGAATGACTGAGCATTTCATGGAATCTACTTTTATACCCAATCATGGCACCCACCTGTTCCCAATTTGTCTGTTCACCTGTGGGATGTTCCAAATAAGTGTTTGATGAGCATTCCTCAACTTTATCAGTATTTATTGCCACCTTTCCCAACTTCTTTGTCACGTGTTGCTGACATGAAATTCTAAAGTTAATGATTATTTGCAAAAAAAAAAAAAAAAAATGTTTATCAGTTTGAACATCAAATATGTTGTCTTTGTAGCATATTCAACTGAATATGGGTTGAAAATGATTTGCAAATCATTGTATTCCGTTTATATTTACATCTAACACAATTTCCCAACTCATATGGAAACGGGGTTTGTACTTCATAGTGAAATTGTGTTGATGCCAAATGGTAAACGGTACAGAACAGCAACATCCAAACTCAACAGGTATAGATTTTCCTTTGTCCCACTAAAATCAAAGCACTTAACAACAGAAAACTACTATAATAACCGGATGCAATAATAAGGAGTGCAATATTGGGATAGTGCAACACAGGAGGTGTGCAATACGGGGGGATTGTAATGTGTGATCTCATACCTGCGCACTGTTCATTGTCGTCAGGGTATTGTCGGATGAACTATATGTGTGTATGTAAAACGCTGTGTCTTGATATCCAAGACAAATTTCTCTTCGGAGACAATAAAGCACATTTTTATTATTATTATTATTATTATTATTAATTTCAGGTTGAACATTTTTCATTGCTGAGTCATTTTTGAACATTTTCCATACTCCATGCACAAGTGGCTACAGCGCATATAAAGATGTGCAATTTGGTGAATGCACAATTTTATTGTTCCCGGTGCAAGATGTTTTTACAGCTACTTGAAGCCTTTGGGGTTGTAAGCTATGCGTGAATTACAGTGCACACAATGACCAAACGAGAGCTAATAGAGAAAAAGCATACAACGTTTATGTAGAATCTAATTGAACTTATCCCATGTGCCACTGTTTTATTAGAGATTAACTAAATAATGACTATTTTTAGCCCACTGTTAAAATTATTGATAACCATCCTGGTGCCAGTACACAACACAGCACTGAAGGATGAACATCAGCACCAATCGCTGTGGTCCGGCACCACCAGGCTGAATCACAAAGGTCACACTCCTCCCCCCAAAAAATGTAAATGTATGATATATGGAGCTATAAGTGTCATCACAGTGCCAATAGATAACCATGTATCAATGGAAACATAATTTGTATTCAATCTAATTTGTAATAAATAAAAAAATTAACATATGTTTATTTTTTTGTCATTTTTGTTTAATTAATAATGGTAACATAATGGCTGATGGTGTGTAAAATAATGATTTTTGAGCCGGAGACATAAACTAGCTGTTACACATAGGAACACTTTCCCATTCTCATGGATTTATATTTTCTTAAAGTTATTTTTTTCTTAAATATTATAGACAAGATCGCTTGAAAGAAGGGGACTGTGTATATGTCACAGTCTTTAATACTTGTTATAGCCAAAACTAATAGTTAATGATGCGGCCAAAACCCCCCAAAACATGTCACTTTTAATCCTGCTGCGTTGGAGGCTAATAGCAATGGCAGCAGCCTCATAATCTCTTTATGCCTGTTGTCAAATACTGTTCAATCCTGGCTGGTCACCATATTTATTTTAGCCGCAGGGAGTGTGAAAGTGCATCTTTTTTTCTTTTTCAGCATACTGAATTAATTAAGTCTGAGAGTAATTATAAATGGTTCAATAAATAAGAAAACCTCATGCTGAACAGTTTGACAGTTAAATGGCTCATTAAAAGGAAATAAATTAATTACAACTTAAAAAAACATCTTCGATTTGTTTCGCTGTATTCTTTATTCTCACTATACTATTATTTTAGCTCTGGGTTCACGCTCACTATTTGTGAGTATACCCAAACATATACACCGCATAAAGATGAATAGAAAGGCATGTGAATGGTCTGGTTCAGATGGGAACTTTTGCGTTGTGCAATACAAATTCACATACAGAATGTATTACATGTAGTAAACAACTTCGCACAATTTTACTTTTCTTGCTAAATTACACAATCAATGATTTCTTACTAGGCAGAAACAATATGGACCTGATCTACAAAAGGTCGGCATTAAAACGCATGCAAACTTGATTGCACACACAAAGCTGATCTACTAAGCTTGTTTACAGAGGGTCGTGTCTCTTAAATGAGCAAAATACGTACTGAGCGCAATCCATTTAGCTCGTCTGTCTTCATGTATATACTGTATATGCAGAATATACATTGTTTGCCAGAACACCCACAATGTTTCCTATAAAGCCTGAAACTGTTTGCGGCTACTGATTTTGCATCTACAGTATGTTTACAACATTTAGAAGGTACATGCAAAATGGCACAGTTACTCATTGTGGCGAGAAGGAGGTCATCTGTGCTATGGCAGACAACAGAGACGTCATTGAGTGTGTCAACATATTTGGGGTATCAGAAATGAAAAATAAAAAGACACACAAAAGCGGCTTCTCCCAGAAGGCACCTTTGGCGGGTAGTGGGTTCCTTTTTGTCTAGAACAGGGGTGTTCAAACTTTCAAATTTCATTGGAAAAAGACTTAAGCACAGCATCAATGACACAAATTCAAATAACTTCCCCCATTCATGATATAAACTAACAATAACCAACAAATAAAATCAACATACATTCACACATAACACACCACCTGCTCATTGAGCTTTGTGGACATTATAAAACATATATAAGTTAAAATTACACATCTAAGAATCCATTACAGTGCATGATGGGTGATCAGTGTTGGGTTAGTTACTGAAAACCAGTAACTAGTTACAGTTACTAGTTACTTTATTTCAAAAGTAACCCAGTTACTAACTCAGTTACTTAAACCAAAAAGTAATGCGTTACTGTGAAAAGTAACTATTTAGTTACTTATATATATTTTTTAAATTTTTTTAAGGCCCCATTTAATGCCCTTTTAGCCTTCATTTCAGTACTGTTATTGCACTGGACAATAATACAATCTGTTGATCAACTTGACATGCATTTGCACCACTGAACTCTGCTAAGCAATGTGGTCTACATACAACACACAAAGACAAAGATATGTTTCAAGGGGCCAATTTGTTTCAGGCCAGAACAAATTGACAAAACTATTTTAAATAGCTGCAACATAACACACATAAGTAAAAAAAACAGCATAATAACAACATAGCTGTAAACCAAGGAAGGCACACACTACATACACAAAGCCTAACCAGGCGTTTTTCTCTCTCAAGGAATTATGAAATAAAATCATGTCTGAAGCCCAGAACACTCTACACATTTCCCCAGTTTTAGTTTAGAGAAAATTAAAGATTGGCCTGGCCCACTAGCATCCCTCTTTATGTTTGTGAACTTTATAGTCTATACATTTAGAGTGATGTGATAATCAAACACTCTAGAAGTCTAGAATGAAAGAGTATATAAGAGAATTGACAGAGTGTGTGTACCTTCAGTTTGCAGTGCCTCGTTAAAATCCAGCCGCCGTTGGAAGTGGAGGTGAAGTGTGTGTCTCTTTACTAGCTTCGTCGAAGCATGTTGTTTTTGTAGCGGTTTCAGCATATTTGAATTGCTAGGACAGGATCTTTGATCCAAGACACAACTTACATTCAACTAAAATGTTCTTTTCTTTGTGGTCGACAAAAGAAAAGTACTGAAAATATCTCCATTTTAAGAAACTCTGCTTCGGGCTTCGCCATGATGTCTTGTTAGTAAACACAGACACCCCCCCCCCCCCCCCACACACACACACACACACACACATACACAAAGACAGCGCGCGGCACGCCTCTTCCTTGTCACCTCTTCCGCAGCGCTGCAACAAAACACTCAGATCTTCTCAGTTTCTAGCCGATACTACATAAAAAATAACGCAGTAACGCATCATGTAGTAATGGTAACTGAGTTACTGAATTTAAAAAATAACGCGTTAAATTACTATTTACCGCCGATAGTAACGGCATTACAGTAACACGTTACTAAGTAACGCGTTAGTCCCAACACTGTGGGTGATATGCAAAACACTCTCTCTGCACTTCCCCATGTGTGGCACATTTTAGCTTCTTGATGTTATTTATTGATTACAAAACTTTAAGCAGGTTGTCAAGGAAAGAAACAAGGTAGGAGTTGAAATTTCACATTCTCTTAATATTCAACAGTTTATCGTTTGTACTTCATATTGCATTGTCATTAGGGTCTAAAGTGGGGAGGGGGGTGTTAAAGTTGTACTAGTTGAAGTTGTGTGTTGTTGTTCAGTCTGTTACAGCTTGTTGAAGTGTTATTTTTGTACAATAGACTGTTGTTACATCACAGTCATGTGTATGCGCGTCAATGTGTGTGTGCGCGCGCACACATCCACATAACAGCGTATTTGTGATTACCCTAAAAAGTATGGCTTTACCGCAGTCTGTGCTGTATTTTTACTAGAGATATAATGCGTTAAAATGTAATATCGTAAATTATCGGTATCGTTTTTTTTATTATCGGTATCGTTTTTTTTTTTTTATATTTTTTTTTTATTAAATCAACATAAAAAACACAAGATACACTTACAATTAGTGCACCAACCCAAAAAACATCCCTCCCCCATTCACACAAAAGGGTTGTTTCTTTCTGTTATTAATATTCTGGTTCCTACATTATATATCAATATATATCAATACAGTCTGCAAGGGATACAGTCCGTAAGCACACATGATTGTGCGTGCTGCTGGTCCACTAATAGTACTAACCTTTAACAGTTAATTTTACTAATTTTCATTAATTACTAATTTTCAGTGTAACTGTTTTTATATTGTTTTACTTTATTTTTTAAGAAAATGTTTTTATTTATTTATCTTATTTTATTGTATTATTATTTTTTTAAAGTACCTTATCTTCACCATACCTGGTTGTCCAAATTAGGCATAATAATGTGTTAATTCCACGACTGTATATATCGGTTGATATCGGTATCGGTTGATATCAGTATCGGTAATTAAAGAGTTGGACAATATCGGAATATCGGATATCGGCAAAAAGCCATTATTGGACATCCCTAATTTTTACATGTTTGTGGATAGGGTGTTAAAAGAGTTGTGTAAACGTGATCATAGAGACAGCCCACAGTTGTAATAAATAATCATTAAAAAAAAAACTAAAGTTAGTGTTGTGATTTATTTATTTAGATGCTTATTTAATTACATTACACATATATTTATTATCTATATAAGAACACACACCTTAGAATTGTTTAAATACATACATTGTGTGTATGCGTGTCTATACATATATAGACACACACACGCACACGCATATACTATATATATATATATATATATATATATATATATATATATATATATATATCTATATATATATATACACACATATGTCAACAAGTTTGGACACCCCTGGTCAAGAAGATGATGGCGGAACTTGTAGTTGTCTGCTGCATGTTCCACAACATACAGTTGTGGTCAAAAGTTTACATACACTTGCAGGCCCGGCCCTAACCAATCTGGCGCCCTAGGCAAGATTTTAGGTGGCGCCCCCCCACATCGGCAGTAAAGTGTATATACTCACAAGAAACCGAATAGCTTTGTCTTTGACCTTTGTTTTACTTAAAGAAAGCAAATTAACAATCAGAATAGTTAACAAGATAAAAAAAAATATGAATAAATAAATGAATGCAAAAAATAAAAAATGAATATATGAAATACAATATTTTTTACATACATATTGGTTAATTTACATTAATGATGTGCACTTTAACAACTAGGCTTACAACTATACCTAATATATAAAGGGGTGGAAAAGTGACTATTACCTGCAGGGCAAACATTAGCTAACCAGAAGGCAATAACAATGTAAACAAAAAACACCTGCTTAAAAGATCTAATACAAATGTCCCTGAGGAATGTAAGGTGGGAGTACTGTATTTACCTAACGTTACATTATTATTTTCCATAACAATTTAGCCCCCTCCACAATATTAACCCGACGTTAAAACAGAACTAGCTATTTATTGATTAGCAATTGCCGAATCATGTAACATTAGCTTAATGCTAAAAAGCCAGGTTACTATCACATTCTGTAACAGACAAATAATTTCATGTAGGCTAACGTTACCTACCTGCTACCTCTTGTCTTTTTCTCGTTTCTCCTCCTCTTCTTTTCTCTTATTTCTTCCCTGGGCACCTGACAGTTTTGGCCGTTTTGACATCTTGTGTTGATTTTTTGATGTGGTGACGTCCAAAAAGAGTCATGATACGGGAAGGGAGGGGGGGGGGGGGGTATTATATAGGCTTTACTTTGCATTTTAATTAACGTGGAATTATTTTTTGTATTTAGAAATAATAGTACCAACTTTTTTTTTTTTTTCTCCAACATTTGTGGCACTGGCGTGGCGCCCCCTGATGGACGGCGCCCTTAGCATTTGCCTATACGGCCTATGCCAGGGGCCGGCCCTGTACACTTGTAAAGAACATAATGTCATGGCTGTCTTGAGTTTCCAATAATTTCTACAATTCTTATTCTTTTGTGATAGAGTGATTGGAGCACATGCTTGTTGGTCACAAAAAACATTCATGAAGTTTGGTTCTTTTATGAATATATTATGGGTCTACTGAAAATGTGACCAAATCTGCTCGGTCAAAAGTATACATACAGCAATGTTAATATTTGATTACATAGTTACATTTTTGACCACTACTCTTGACAAAATTGGTGCAGTTCAGCTAAATCTGTTGGTTTTTTGACATGGACTTGCTTCTTCAGCATTGTCAACACATTTAAGTCAAGAATTTGGGAAGGCCATTCTAAAACTTTAATTCTAGCCTGATTTAGCCATTCCTTTACCACTTTTGACGTGTGTTTGGGGTCATTGTCCTGTTGGAAAACCCAAACTGCGCCCAAGACCTAACCTCCGGGCTGATGATTTTAGGTTGTCCTGAAGAATTTGGAGGTAATCCTCCTTTTTCATTGTCCCATTTACTCTCTGTAAAGCACCAGTTTCATTGGCAGCAAAACAGGCCCAGAGCATGATACTACCACCACCATGCTTGACGGTAGGATGGTGTTTCTGAGATTAAAGGCCTCACCTTTTTTCCTCCAAACATACCAGAAGCTTGCCAGAAGCCAGTGGATGGCTACCAAAAGTGCCTTATTGCAGTGAAACTTGCCAAGAGACATATAACCAAATGTTAACATTGCTGTATGTATACTTTTCACCCAGCAGATTTGGTCACATTTTCAGTAGACCCATAATAAATTCATAAAACAACCAAACTTCATGAATGTTTTTTGTGACCAACAAGTATGTGCTCCAATCACTCTATCACAAAAAAAAAAGAGTTGTAGAAATTATTGGAAACTCAAGACAGCCATGACATTATGTTCTTTACAAGTGTATGTAAACTTTTGACCACGACTGTAGCAAAACGCCACAAGTTGGAGCATGATGTCATGACAGTAGACTAATTGACTGTCTCCCTGGTAACAGCCAGCAGTACATGCAAAAATGTCATTTAAATAGGGTGGTTTGCCCCAGTTTTGCACTTGTTATCAATAGTGCACACAGTCTTAATTAGCAGTGATGGGCAGTAACAAGCCACATTTAGTGAAGCTACGTAGCTTAATAACATTTCCTTGGCAGTAGCTTCACTACTTTTTGAACGAGTAGCGATTCCTGTAGCTTAGCTATTTTTAGACCCATGTAGCGAGGAGCGTACATCAGAGCTACAAGCTACGAAGAGAAAGAATGGACTGTGAATCCAGGCCACAAAATATGGAGAAAATACAATGACCTGGATGAATGAGAACATCCACAGATATGGAGAACATCCATGATGATTGTATTCATATAGTGTTTATATGATAAGTCACAGTTGGCTAAGGTTAGGGTAACACATTGCATAGTGGCCAATCAGAGGCAGTTATTTATTATATTGGCTTAATTAGCCAATATATTTTTCAAACAATTTACTACATTCAATAAACCTTTGCCTTCAACAGCTAATTTTATGATGTGAAGTTTTGGAGATTTTACAAACTATCAGAAGTCAAATGAAAGGATGAGCGCATTTAGGGCGTGATTTACTAAGATCCAAATAACGGGTGCTAAATAGCATGTGCAATCCATTAAATTGTGTGTAACATTAGTGGGTATCGACTAAGACTGCGTACAATTGATAAAAAGGGCAAAAGTGGTGCAGTCCGCCCTATTTAAATTATAATTTTGTATGTACTGTGCCCATGGAGACATCTATTTCCTGCACATCCATTGCATCATATGGTCCAACCTGTAGTGTTTTGTGATGTTGTGGAAAATCTTGCGCACAAATATATAATTTTACCATCATTTCTGGGCTACATAAGAAGCGATCAAGACAACAGAACCAATTTTTTAGCAGGGATGTATAGTGGGTAAGATTTTATCTGTACGATAACCTTATCGATATTCCTTATCGATATCGGTATTTATCAGTGCTATATTTAGTTTGTGGAAATAAATATGTGGAAACAATGCATTTAAATTAGCATTTATATTAGCAGAAGAGGTTGAACACCTCCAACATGATGTACTGTAACATCTCAGAGCAGGAAAGTCTTTTGTCAACACCTGTTTTTTTAAGTCTTAAAAAGTCAACAATGTTTGCAGTGCAAGGTAAAGTGCAGCTGTTATGTCAACTTCTTGTAAAGACTACACAGATCCATCACTGTGTTTGTAATCATTACCATTACACTCCGCTGGAAATAGTATTTATGTATGGCATTCATGTGCAGACCACATGTTATATCATATCAGATATATGATTTAAATCAATACAATCAATTAGCACGTTTTGTGGTTGTGCATTTTGTAACATTAGGGATAGTTTTTTGTGTTTATGTTGCACATGGGCGAATTGGAGTGGCGTACCGGAAGCCAGAGTGTTGACAGCTACCGATGTATGTGTGTGTAGTGTGTATTTAATAAATAACACGACCCAGTGAGCAAATGTAATGCTTGGTCGTTCAGTTTGTAGTGAAGAGACAGAACTCACTGAAACAAATTTTAGCAAGATGTCTTTTAATGACATGCAAACACTTTGCAATGGAGCAACGTCAGATGGCAACTAGAGACAGCGGATGAAATCTTGCTTCAAAACAACTTTATGGATTATTATGTTACCTCAATTTGTCACTTTTTTGAGTGGATTAATATTAGCCTGTGGATTAATGGATTGCTGGGAGGATGGTTGATATAATGCGGTTGTGACTCGTGAGTAAAGTGTGATCACTTCAAACTGACACACCGTGCGTGACTTTGAGGACAACATATTGTTGTGTTACACAAACTTTTGTGTGGTGTTGTATCTTGCTTGTCATTATTCAAATCTAATGTTAATGTGTAGCAGTGGCAGCTGAACTGAATGTGACAGTGTGTCATAATTACGTCCGTCAGCTGCAATCAAAAATACCAATAGCGGTTTCATTAGTCCAGAATCTTCACGGTCCTCATGGGCCGACCTAATTAGGAACCGGTACCAAAAAATATTGGTACTCGGTATACATCCCTAGCAGACGGTGTGCTCAGGAAGAGGCTTGTGTTGTGATGACACGCTAGAACATACTTGCCAACCTTGAGACCTCCGATTTCGGGAGGTGAGGGGTAGGGGGTGGGGGGGCGTGGTGGGGCGGGGGGCGTGGTTGGGGGCGTGGTTAAGATATATATATATATATAAGAAATACTTGACTTTCAGTGAATTCTAGCTATATATATATATATATATATATATATATATATATATATATATATATATATAAATAAGAGAAATACTTAAATTTCAGTGTTCATTTATTTACACATATAAACACACATAACACTCATCTACTCATTGTTGAGTTATGGGTTGAATTGTCCATCCTTGTTCTATTCTCTGTCACTATTTCAGAACACACACATTATACAAATATACATTATAAAATCAATAAGAAAACGGGAGCTCTAATTTGGGAGTCTGAATTAGGATCAGAAGTTCCTATATAAACATTGCGTACTCACGTCGCCTTTTTTGTATTGATTACTGCAGCTGTGCACTGGATTCATTCACAAATACAAACTACAACTCACAAACACTTTAGAGTTAGGCTCCACCATCAGAATGTGAACTTAAACTTATAAAGATCACATGGATATTATTCAGTGAGTTGATTCACCCAAACTAACCTGTTATACAGGAGGAAAAAGCACACAGGACGTTTCAATTGTTCACAGACTGGTCGCTCTCATCAGAATGACAAGACACTTCCGGTCTGCAGGTGATAGCATTCAATTGGGAAGAAACCCCCTACTGCCCCCTACTGACCAATGTGAATACTTATAAATGTGTAATGACAGCTCCAAAAACGACTTCAAACCACAAAATAAAATAAATAAATCAACACAAAAATGTGACACATTATGGGTGGGTCACATATGCATGTACAGTAGATGGCAGTATTGTCCTGTTTAAAAGTGTCACAACATTGCTGTTTACGGCAGACAAACTGCTTTACGGTAGACGAAAACTTGACTGCTGTTGTTGTGTGTTGTTACCGCGCTGGGAGGACGTTAATGAAACTACTAAACCCACATAAGAAACCAAGAACTCGCCCTCGATCATTAGCTGTTTATATTGTGGGAAAGCTGACGTGAGAACAGGCTGTCAACACGTCACTCAGGTCCGCATGGAGCTGGAGGGGGCGTGGCCTCCAGCTCCGCCTGAATTTCGGGAGATTTTCGGGAGAAAATTTGTCCCGGGAGGTTTTTGGGAGAGGCGCTGAATTTCAGGAGTCTCCCGGAAAATCCGGGAGGGTTGGCAAGTATGCGCTAGAAGATGCACATTGCAAGAAGGGTTTTTTGATTGGGATATGTATTTGATACATCTCCTATAAAAGACACCAAAACGAATCAATTCATTTGTTTTAATCAACCCGTTAAGTCATCCATCATTTATAAAATGATATGCTGGAATTGACAACATAACTTTTTTTTCTGACAGTCGAAATATGTTGACACGCAGACGGATGTCTCTGTAAATCTCTCCCCACCCTTTGTCTTTACAGCGCAATCCAGTTCTCCCTGTGTTTTTTGTCCAGTCATTGTAAACTGTACATGAAGACAGGCACACTAAATGGATTACGCTCTTCATGTTTCTCATTTAAGATGCAATCCTCAGTGCACAAGTTTAGTCAATCAGCTTTGCACGCACTATCAAGTTTGCACATGTTTGAGTACACGCAAATGTTTCGTAGATCAGGCCCATTGTCGGTCTAAATAGGTGGAGTGGCAGTCGGGTGTGGGAGTCTTCACAGCAGTGTTTGACAGGTATCATATGGACACCAAAGAGAACTTTTTTTTTTTTTTGTTCTAATTTCCTAAAAAAAAAGTTGAGTTGTTGAGATGAAAGGTTTGCGGAAGACTTTGAAGATACAGAAACGACACTATGAATCATAAGCCTGTATTTTAACACCAAACCGTCTTTTAAGTGCAAATATGGGATTTAGTCAGTTTGACGATGTTTGACAGCAGCCCAGCTTTTTTTTCCTCTGTTGCAATCTCATGTTGTTTGAATGAACTGGATTTGAGTTGGCAAAATGAACCTCGGTGAAGGATGCCAATGAATGTCATTTGGCAAAAGTGTGTCTTTTTCGGGATGGTCTGTGCATGTTTGTGTGATGTGTTTTTTGGAAGGGACATCAAAACCATGTTAGAGCTGCAAGACAGTGTGTCCTGTTTGCATCATCTCCCACACAAGCATGCATACAAACTGTAGATCCGCTAAAAAATGGACACAACACTAATGCAGAAAAATCACCCATCCATCTACTCGCATTTCCTGAAACCCATGTCCCTCAGTGTACTGTATGTTTGAGTAGGATGGATGGATAGCCTCTATTGTCCCACACAGAATAACAATTCATCTTCGTTTGAGGGGGAATAGTCAACTGACACCATAAACCTGACCACCTTGCGAGCTTTCGAAGCAAAGCTTAGATGGCCTAACTCTAAGCATTTTCAATCAACTCGCCTGAACAACAGACGACATTCCATCTACAGCAGGGGGCGCCAACCCGTCGATCACAATCAACCAGTCAAATTGGACTTTGTGTATAGTTTGAGTTTATTTTGAACATGTATACAGATGCAAAAGGATACATCCTATAATCCACACATTCTCATTTCTCTTTACAACAAGTTCGAAAAGGAGTAGGAAGAAGAATACATTAATGTTTGATCCCAAACATATATACTATATTTTTTGAACACATCGTCTGTTTTGGCAATGTACATCCATTTTACCGCAGCACACAGCAATTTTAACCTGCTGTGATCACTCCAAAAACCAGAAAGAAGCTCCTCCCACTGACTGGTGGATAGGCCACAACGTCCATCCATCCATCCATCCGAGGTCGGGTCGCGGGGGCAGCAGCCTAAGCAGGGAAGCCCAGACTTCCCTCTCCCCAGCCACTTCGTCCAGCTCTTCCCGGGGGATCCCGAGGCGTTCCCAGGCCAGCCGGGAGACAAAGTCTTCCCAATGTGTCCTGGGTCTGCCCCGTGGCCTCCTACCGGTCGGACGTGCCCTAAACACCTCCCTTGGGAGGCGTTCAGGTGGCATCCTGACCAGATGCCCGAACCACCTCATCTGGCTCCTCTCGATGTGGAGGAGCAGCGGCTTTACTTTGAGCTCCCCCCGGATGGCAGAGCTTCTCACCCTATCTCTAAGGGAGAGCCCCGCCACCCGGCGGCGGAAACTCATTTTGGCCGCTTGTACCCGTGATCTTGTCCTTTCGGTCATAACCCAAAGCTCATGACCATAGGTGAGGATGGGAACGTAGATCGACCGGTAAATTGAGAGCTTTGCCTTCCGGCTCAGCTCCTTCTTCACCACAACAGATCGATACAGCGTCCGCATTACTGAAGACGCCGCACCGATCCGCCTGTCGATCTCACGATCCACTCTTCCCTCACTCGTGAACAAGACCCCGAGGTACTTGAACTCCTCCACTTGGGGCAGGGTCTCCTACGCAACCCGGAGATGGCACTCCACCTTTTTCCGGGCAAGAACCATGGACTCGGACTTGGAGGTGCTGATTCTCATCCCAGTCGCTTCACACTCAGCTGCGAACCGATCCAGTGAGAGCTGAAGATCCTGGCCAGATGAAGCCATCAGGACCACATCCTCTGCAAAAAAGCAGAGACCTAATCCTGCAGCCACCAAACCGGCCACAACGTGCAGCGCTTAAACACATGGCTACTTTCAATTTGATTAGCGTATATAAAAGCGTGCGTGGTCTGGGCATGCAATGTCAAGCTAACTCCTGAGATCAATTCCACGTTGATTGCGATGTAACAGAGAAATGTGCTTAGACGTGTTCTGAATTTTCACTGGCGTAAATACTTTTCAAATGTTCTTGTAGTCAGACAGTATTTTTGGTATATTAGATGAAATTTTTACCTGACATGTTTCGACTGTCATCTGCTGTATTCTTCCGGAGGGTCACCTGACCATTGTGACGTGTTGCCTGTCAGCTGTTCTTATAGGCGTAGCCAACCAGGCAGACCTGTCAAGTTTACCTGGTTGGCTCCCCCCCGCACCCCCTGCTGCCAATAGATGGTTAATGGAGGAGGGACTCCCAGGTATGTGAGAGCATGAATGCTTCCTCATTCCGATTGATGTGGTTATTTATTTTGCAATGATCTGATATGGCTGATTTCAAGATTTCCTGTTCAGATTTTAGTTTTAGGCTTCTTGTGAACCTTCCAGTTGTCTCTTTTTCACATTCTTTCTGATGTTCTTTCTTTCTTGTGTTGAATGTCCTCCCTGTTTCTCCGATGTATGATTTTCTGCATTATTTACATGGGATTTTGTATTTTACATTGCATTTCTTGTCTTGTTCTACTTTGTTCTTTGGATGTACAAGTAAGTGTCTTGTTTTTATGTGAGGTTTAACTGTTGTTTTTTTTGTGTGTTTTTTCATGACCCGCTGTATTGGTTCTGTTATTCGGTCCAATGTATGGTTTTCCTTAGTTTTTTTCTTCTTTATTCTCTTTTCCTTGTTATTGTTCCCCTTTTTTTGATGGCCCAGGTCGGATATTGGCAGTTTTTGAATGCATTTTTGATGTGTTTCTCGTCCTTTTGTCTGTCTTCTTCTTCTGTTATGATGTTGGCCCATTCATAGAGTGTCCTCATGACAGTCTGTGTTCTGTGGGATGATCAGAGGTCCAGAGTAGAAATTGGTGTCGGTTTTCGTTGAACAGTAATGTTTAGACTGTCGTCATGTTTGTTGTGTATTTTAATGTCCAACAAAGTTATGGTCCCGTTTATTTCTTCTTCATATGTGAATTTGATGTTTCCAGTCCTGTCAGTATGTTGAGGAGGTCTGTAAGCTCCTGTGTGTGTCCCATTTTTATTTTCTCCAGAATGTCATCCACGTATCTTCTCCAGAATGTGGGTCTGCAGTGTATGGGTGCTGTGTTGAGGGTAGTAGTTTCCAGGTCTTCCATTAGGAATAGCTGATGAGGGGTCTCCCTTTGCGAATCCCTCTTTTTGTTTATATACTATTCATTTGTATTGAAATTATGTCTACATATGTATGGCCATTTTGTCTTACTACAATAAGACTTAATGAACCTTTTCGAGCGACATACATACTTTTGTGGATATGAGCGTATGTCAATTTTTAGACGGAACGCTATGCAACTCTCGTTACATAAGGCCCCAGGTGAGACATTTGGAGGTTTGTTTGTTTTTTACCTAAATGAATATGTTCTAATCATTGTTTATACAGGTTGCACATTATTATACCAAGAAAAAGAAGGGAGTGTGTCACTTTCATAAAAACATTATGATAATGATATAATGATATGATAAATGGGAAAAATGCGTGATATGATAATGTCATTATCAAATAGTTTTAATGTCAATATCAAATGCTTTTTTCTTTTATAAAATATTTGGTGTGTCTCTTATATTTTTGTAATTTTATCTGAAGCAGCACCATCTCTCCTCCATAAAAACATACTTTTTATGATCACATTAATTTTGTCTTAAAGAGGAACTGCAATTTTTTTGGAAGTTTTCCTATCATTCACAATCATTATGTAAGACATGAACATGCATGCATTCACAAAAGTAAATAATGTGATAAAAAGTCCGCTTACAATGGAGCCTATGGTAGTCGCTCTATTCTGCCTCCAAAGCCCTGAAAAAACATCCAAACACTTCCATCAGGATTTTATGATGTACGTAAATATGTAATGTAGTAAAAGACACATTTAAAATATCATTTAATATTTAAGTATTTTGCTATATTAAGCATATGCGGCACATTAATTTAAAAAACACATCACGTTTGCTTTTTTTCTTCCCCAACATCACTGAATATTACTCATTGTAGACTTTATGAGAGCCAACAAACATAATAAAACATCACTTACTGTGCAATGTCTGCTATCAGTAGAATGCCAATTGATTTTAGATAAAGAATATCTTCGCGAAGAAAAGTGGGGTGAAACTAAGCGTCTTTCCATGTCGTTTTCTCCATTGCTGGGTCTAGACTGCATGTCAAAGTGTACCAACTTGTCGGAATACATACTCATCCTTCCACTATCCAGGTGATAGGCATAATTTATGATCTACAATAAACTTACACAATAAAGGAAGCGAGGAAGCAGCTTACCACTTGAAGGTATTAACGTTGGCACACACACTTGTGATCACAACGCCGCTATAACTAGTTTATCTGCGTTAGCGCATATAACAACAATATCACTAATACTTAGTTAATATTCAAGTCCTGAAGTATTGTTTGTGTTTTTTGGATGGTTATTTATAGGGTTGTATGGGCAGAATAGAGGAACTCCCATTGCGGACTTTAATTTACGTTTTTTTAAGTGTCAGAATGCATTAAAAAAAAAATACATATGTAGTCATGTTTCTCATAATGATTATAAACGATTTGCAAAATTCTGAAAAAAGGCGGTTCCCCTTTAAAGTCCAGTTTAGAGAGGTATTTGATCTTAGATAATTATAATTCTCCATCATGGCTGACACATTATTTCATTTTATTCCAATTCATATCATTTCATTTCATTTCATTGAAAGCAGTAACACGTGATTTTTGCATATGGCAAAAATCTAAACAAACATTGGCTTCCTGTATTACAAATGCCATGTTTGTTGTTTTAAACAAAAGTTGTTTAAAAAAAACGCTGGCTTCTTCTTAAACATTGTAGAGACATGTGTCTACTCGCTGGCTCGTGATCTTCTCCCAGTTGTGCGAGTCAGAGTACTGCTTCAGTGGGCACTGGAGAACCTAAGCATCCAGTGTTCAAATTAGAAATTGATAGTGTAAAAATGTATATGCAAACATTATTTTACCAACATTGTGCAAGCAGACCAGCAGTAAGCTACGCCCTCTTTCTCTTTCTCTTACACACTGAATTGGCCTTAGTGTGTGAATGTGAGTGTGAATGTTGTCTGTCTATCTGTGTTGGCCCTGCAATGAGCTGGCGACTTGTCCAGGGTGTACCACGCCTTCCGCCCGAGTGCGGCTGGGATAGGCTCCAGCCCCAACCGGGACCCTGAGAGGGACAAGCGGTGAAAAATGGATGGATGGGTAGACACATAAGTTAGGAGGTGAAGCGGCAACACACGCAAAAGCCTCATGATCGGTTTGTGTTTAAATTAAGTGATTTTTACTCAGGAAAATGTTAAAAAATATATTTTTAATCATACAGGAAATACATCTTGACCTTTTTTTTCCTATTTTTTTCCTCCCCTGCCTACCCTGACCACACGACCCTGCTGTACATTGTACAATTAGCTCACTTGCTCGGTTACTTTAAAATTATTACATGTTTGCACAGAGACCTTTTTTCAAAGCATAAAAGTGAATAGAAATAGACAAAAATTCCTTTAAAAAAGATACGCAGAGTATAGAAAATCAAGGGCAGGTTATGAATTAATTAAACGGATGAACACAGTCTTTTGAATGTGTATGTTTGTTATACTGTAGTTTATTTATCTTCAGGTTATTAGGTTGGAATGAACAGTAAGCCACGGTGTACATTTAGATGAGTATTTTTTTTTTTTTCTCCTCACCTAGGAGAAATAGTGCTCATGGTGGACATTTACATAAAACAATAATGCCAAAGTGTAGCCATTAAGGCTGATTTTCAGCCAATGTCCCAATAGCTAAGTTGAAGATGGACATAACTTTAAAAATGTTTAGAGGAAATATTAAGAGGCACTCGTTAGCTCTGTGCATCCTAAATGGATTTGTGTACTAGAATGCCAACTGGATTCTGTCTGAGCCGGAGGGTGCTGATACAGTCTTGTGCATACTGACTTACTGTTGTTTTGATATTTTGCAGCCATCACTATGTGTTATTAACAGTGTTGGGTTAGTTACTGCAAACCAGTAACTAGTTACAGTTACTAGTTACTTTATTTCAAAAGTAACGCAGTTACTAACTCAGTTACTTACACCAAAAAGTAATGCGTTACTGTGAAAAGTAACTATTTAGTTACTTCTTCTACTTTTTTTTTTCTAGGCTCCCATTAATGACCTTTTAGCCTTCATTTCAGTACTGTTATTGCACTGGAGAATAATACAATCTGTTGATCAACTTGACATGCATTTGCATCACTGAACTCTGCTAAGCAATGTGCTCTACATACAACACACAAAGACAAAGATATGTTTCAAAGGGCCAATTTATTTCAGGCCAGAACAAATTGACAAAACTATTTTAAATAGCTACAACATCCATCCATCCATCCATTTTCTACTGCTTATTCCCTTTGGGGTCGCGGGGGGCGCTGGAGCCTATCTCAGCTACAATCGGGCGGAAGGCGGGTTACACCCTGGACAAGTCGCCACCTCATCGCAGGGCCAACACAGATAGACAGACAACATTCACACTCACATCCACACACTAGGGCCAATTTAGTGTTGCCAATCAACTTATCCCCTAGCTACAACATAACATACATAAGTAACAAACAGCATAATAACACTAACACTAACCACGTTAAACCCAGATTCCGAACTAACAAAGGTCTTAACTCATTCTCTTTCTATGCCACTTCAATATGGAATGCACTCCCAACAGGTGTAAAATAAAGGGCAACTCTATCCTCCTTCAAAACCGCACTAAAAGAACACCTCCAGGCAACTACAACCCTAAACTAACACCCTCCCTTCCACATAATACCTCTTCGGATTGTAAATAATCAAATGTAGACACTTTTGCTTATACTTTCTGATCTCTCTCTCTATGTCCACTACTTGCTATACATATCCTACCAAGTCAGTCTTACACTGTTTCAATGTCCATTTCTCTGATGATGCAATTGTTGATGACTGAAGTGTTGATACCAACCAACCAACCAAAACCTAAGCTGTCCTCTGAGTGAGGACAGCCTGTCGTCACGTCCGCTTGGCCAACCAAAAAGTAACCACAGAACACTATACCGTATATTCTGTGGTTACTTTTTGATTGGCCAACGGTTTACGTATTGCGCACCCCCCTCCCCTCCCCATCTCACACCCAGACACACACACACACACAGAGAGCACAGAGGAAGGATCAGAAGCACATCTCTGCTTCGTTGCAAAAAAACACACTCAGATCCTCAGTTTCTAGCCGATACTACATAAAAAATAACGTAAAATAACGCAGTAACGCATCATGTAGTAACGGTAACTGAGTTACTGAATATAAAAAATAACGCGTTAGATTACTAGTTACCGCCGAAACCAACGGCGTTACAGTAACGCGTTACTAACACTGGTTATTAATATATGAGATTTTCTTTAAAAAAAAAAAAAAATTCTAATTACTACTTAAATAAGATTTGTTCATGCTGTCAGGTTAAATAACTTACAGTTCACTTTCTCCTTTCATCAAGATACCAAATGCGGTACTTGTAACAAAACATGTTCCACCTCTTGTGGACGACGAGATGGGTTGTATTTTGAATTTAAAATATGAACGAGTGTACACAGATATGTTCCAACACAGCAGGTTTTCCAAGTTCGCTGGGACTTCTGCCTGATGAAGACACGCCTTTTCACTGCTCCCGTCATGTTTGCTTAAAGTTAGTGTTTTGTACCCTTCCAGGTTGCAGAATGCTATTTTGGGTATTTTCTTTTGTTTTGAGTATGGGTTTTTGAATTAGTAATGTTAAAACATCTCATTCCGTTGAATCGAGTCCTTCACTGAAAATGAATAATTTGGGGAAGAATGTGTAACTTATTTTAAATATTTAAATGCATTTATGCTGGTTCTCCTAACAATATATATATGTAATGATAATAACAATAATATAATAATCAGCATCATTAACATAATAATAATAATAATAATAATAATAATAATAATCCGATTGTAGCTGAGATAGGCTCCAGCGCCCCCGCGACCCCAAAGGGAATAAGCGGTAGAAAATGGATGGATGGATAATAATAATAATAATAGTTCCTCTTTGTACTTTGTGAATACTTGTAGTTTGAACAGTCTCTTAAACTGAATCATATTGGTGCTTTGTTGAATTTTCTTGTGTCATCCATTCCATAATTTAATTCCACATACGGATATGCTAAAGGTCTTAAGTGTTGTATGTGCATACAATAGTTTTAAGTTAGAATTTCCTCTAAGGTTATATTTCTCCTCTTTTGTTGAGAATAATTGTTGTACATTCTTGGGTAGCAGGTGATAGTTTGCTTTGTACATAATTTTATGTTTGCAAATTCACCAAATTGTTTAATTGCAATATATTTGATTCAGTAAATCAAGGGTTTGTATGTTCTCTATATCCAACATTAAGTATTAGTCTAACTGTTTTTTGTTTTTTTGTAACATCGTTAGTGAATGAAGCGCACATTTGTAGTTGTTTCCCATATTTCTACACAGTAACTCAGGGTATTAACACTAGCGAGCAGTAGAGAATATGCAGTGAGTTTTGCTCCAGAACATATTTTGCTTTAGTCATCATTGATGTGTTTATTGATACTTTATGTTGTATTTTCTACACAAATTTTCCAGTTCATTTTATCATCTATTATTACACCCAAAAATGTGTTTTCTTTTACCCTTTCAATGTCTATTCCGTTTATTTGTATTTGTATTTGACTTACAGTTCTACTGTTACCGAATAGCATTATTTTAGTTTTACTGAGGTTTAAGGATAGTCTGTTTTTGTCAAATCAACGCTTTCATTTATTTATTTTTTTCTGTTTTTATTTGTATTAGCCTCTGTGTGTTCTCTCCTGAACAAAACACAGTTGTATCAATCTGCAAATAATACCAACTTCAAGTCCTTTGTAACTTTACAAATGTTGTTTATATAGAAGTTTGAACAATTTTGGTCCCAGTATTGATCCCTGAGGTACGCCACAATATATATTCAGCTCTGTAGACGTGTGTTGGCCTATCTATTTAATAATAATGTAATAGTAATAACAATAATAATAACTAGTACAACAATATAAATCATATGAGAGGCAGGTAAAAAAAAACAAAATGGTGACAGTGTTTCCCTGAAAAACACTTACTTGTAGCCAGCCAGTTGAATTATTTTGATAAAGTAAAACATTCAAAAGGAAAGTCCTGACACCCTTAGTAGACACTGACAGGGGTGATTGTTACATGTGCACACTTGTCACTTGACTTTCATTAATTTATTGAAAAATATTAAAATAGTCAGCGTAAAAAAAAAAAATTCAATAATATAATGCAGACATTATTAAATGACAATATTATTCTTACATTAAAAGGTAATTAACGAAAACAACTGGCAAATAAAGTATACAATGACGCATAACATGTGTATTCTTTCTCTCTTTGTTTTTAGTGAGTCAAAGCGGCTTAGCAGGAGATGTCTGTCCAGATCCTGGAATTCCAGAAAATGGCAAGAGAATGGGATCAGCCTTCCAGTGAGTACTCTTTGCATTTAATCCCAATCATCCACTGGGACCTCAACTATTCTTGATCCGATGAGCTACCTGAGGAAAATGTTCTCCAAAATACATTGTTTATAATGTGGAGATGATAAATGATCCTCAAAGGTGTTTTGTAGAAAGTTAATTAGAAATGTAAACAGATTATTTAATCCTACCATTTCTCCTTGTCTCAGCAGTTACTAATGGTCTCTTCACTTCAGGTGTTCAACATTAATATTTTGTATTTGACTTCATGTTTAATTTCATGATGTTTCATCAGATATAGTGCATATTACATCTCGTTCATTCACCCACACCTCACACAGGGCACCAAAAGGTGACTTTGATAACATAATATTGCAATATAAGATAATATACACCGCATATTATTAGATATCATTTTCAAGCAAGAAACATTGGTTTTAAAAACGTTCCAATAGACAATAACCCACTGATCACAAGATAGCAGGTGGAGATAGCATACAACACATTTTTATTACCTTACGCCTATCTTAATATTTGTTTTAAATTGCAGCAAAAGGAATTAATGTGTCAGAAGAAGGTGATGGGTCCCGGTTAGTGAACACTCATTTGAAGTCTCACTCCTAACAGAAAAAAGTGACAATTCCTGATCTCACTGAGAAAACACTGCACGATGCAATCTTCCCCAATGCAACATCTACAGCTGCTCATCTTGTTTTCTTTTAATTACAAGAATATTTTTTTCGGCCAAAAACATTTAAATGATAATCCTTTAGTGTCTAGCTCCTGCTGTTTTTCATTGTCATTAGTTACTATGGCTGCACAAATGTAATAGGGCTATTATTGCAGTTTGTTAGCTTTTGGAAGGTCATTACCGGGGTGTGTGCATGTGCTTGTTGCGTAAGTGTGCATATATCATCATTTGTATTTGTTGGGCGTCCTTTGTGGAAAAATATGATAAAGCGCTGAGATGCAGTAGCTGGAACTACAGGGAAGCATACTTGCCAACCCTCCTGAATTTTCCAGGAGACTCACGAATTTTAGTGCCTCTCCCGAAAATCTCCCGGGACAACCATTCTCCCGAATTTCTCCCGATTTCCAGCCGGACTTAAGGCACGCCCCCTCCAGGTCCGTGCGGACCTGAGTGAGGACAGCCTGTGGTCACGTCCGCTTTTTCTTCATATAAACAACGTGCCGGCCCAGTCACGTTATAACATTTACGGCTTTTGGCGAGTGCACAACTGCACACACAACAAGAAGGAGACGAAGCAGAAGAACAAAGAAGAGACAGTCATGGCGACGGCGAGTGACAGAGAATAGAACGATGATGGACAATTCAACCCTAAACTCACTCCTTTCCTGCAAATTAAATTTCACAGATGCTGCCTGTAATAAATGATACACGGGTTGTACTTGTATAGCGCTTTTCTACCTTCAAGGTACTCAAAGCGCTTTGACACTACTTCCACATTTACCATTCACACACACATTCACACACTGATGGCGGGAGCTGCCATGCAAGGCGCTAACCAGCAGCCATCAGGAGCAAGGGTGAAGTGTCTTGCTCAGGACACAACGGACATGACGAGGTTGGTACTAGGTGTGGATTGAACCAGGGACCCTCGGGTTGCGCACGGCCACGCCGTCCCCAGAGTGATCTAAGTTGTTTGTTGCCATCTCCTGGTGAATGTTGGGTATAGTGTTCTGTGGTTACTTTTTGGTTGGCCAACGGTTTACGTTGTATTGCGCACCCTAATGGAAAGTGTGGGAGTCGTTCTGAAGTATGAAGTAAAGAGACGTAACTTCATCACCTTGCCTGGTTATTGACTCCAACCCAGAATATTACACTGCCCATACCTATGCTCCTTCAAAGGAGGTGCTACTGGCTGCAAAGCACTGCACTTCCAAATACAACAATGAGTAGAGGAGTGTGTGTGTATATGTCTAAATAAATGAACACTGAAATTCAAGTATTTCTTTTATATATATATATATATATATATATATATATATATATATATATATATATATATATATATATATATATATATATATATATATATATTTATATATATATATAATAAAATACATATATATACATATATAGCTAGAATTCACTGAAAGTCAAGTATTTTTTGTATTTATATATATATATATATACATATATATATATATATATATATATATATATATATATATATATATATATATAATAAAATACATATATATACATATATAGCTAGAATTCACTGAAAGTCAAGTATGTTTCTTATATATATATATATATATATATATATATATATATATATATATATATATATAAGAAATACTTGAATTTCAGTGAATTCTAGCTATAAATATACTCCTCCCCCCTTAACCCCGCCCCGCCCACCTCAATTTTAATTTTAATTTGACTTCTTTATTATGTAAAGCAGATTTGGTCACATTTTCAGTAGACCCATAATACATTCATAAAAGAACTAAACTTCATTAATGTTTTTTGTGACAAACAAGTATGTGCTCCGATCATTCTTTTAGAAAAAAATAAGAGTTGTAGAAATTATTGGAAACTCAAACAGCCATAACATCATGTTCTTTACAAGTGCATGTGAACTTTTGATCGCGACTGTACGTCTCTATGCTTCACTCCCAGACACACAACACTTCCTCTTTCTCCGCCAAAACAGTGCATTCACAGTCCATGGGAACAATGAACATAATAACACACTAAAATACACATTAATACTAGCAAGTCGTTATATTATGAATTAATATATATATATATATATATATATATATATATATATATATATATATATATATATATATATATATATATATATATATATATATATATATATATATACAAGCGGTGGAAAAATGGATGGATGACTGAGAGGATTGGAGTAGTCTCTAGACTCTTAAACTATTCTCAACAAAGTACATTTAAAAATAATAAGCAGCAACAATTTAAAAATAGAGCAAAACAATATGTAGTAAGAAAAAAATATTGTAATACTACTTATTGATAACACAGATTTGTTTTAAATGTTTTTTGCCTTATTAAAGAATAGCAAATTATATGATGATGTCATATTGGCCATGCCCATTATCTGCCCCTACCGCCACAGGTATCTTGGCAATCTAGGGGGAAACCTTGCATAGGATTACTATATTTTTTACAAACAGATTGATGGATAACTTGCTTTGCTTCTTGCAAGATCAGGTAAATTGAATTAAATTGAAAGAATAGTCAAAAAGTGCTTTATTGTTTCTGGCCTTTTTTAGCAGGCCACGTAAATAATGTGGTGGGCCACACAAATGAATGCAGTATATCACATAATATGATGCAGCAGGAAACATAAAATGAGGCGGAGGGCCACATAAAATGATGTAGCGGACCACATTAAATAAAGCGGCAAAATCTCATTAAATGATGTGGCGAGTCTGATTTGGCTCCTGGGCCTAGAGTTTGACACCTGTGCCCTACAGTTTGAACATAGTCTTTGTTTTTGGGCAAATGACAAAATAAGTACACAAAGCTCATTTTACCACAAAAAACATACCATGTGTGCACTTTCAAACTCACTCAGTTTTAGACACTAAAAATACAATACTTGGCACAACAGAAACATATTTTTAATTTGAATTTGACTTGTTTATTATGTAAAGTCACATTCAATGCAGTTACATAATACTTTTTTTTTCATTGTACAGTATTTAGCTGTTCCCAACTGTACTGACCTTGTTATTGAAACCTTGAAGACGGTACACAAACAAGCATGAACTGTCATCTAGAGCCAAACAGTTTAGTTTTGATTGCATGTATTGCTGTTTAAGTAGTTTTGGTAAGTGGAAATCAGATGTAATAATGACTATACTTTTTGTCAATTTGCAATTGTTTAATTATGTCATACTTGCCAACCTTGAGACCTCCGATTTCGGGGGGTGGGGTGGGCGTGGTCGGGGGTGGGTTTGTGGGGCGTGGTTGGGGTGGGGGCGTGGTTAGAGGCGTGGTTAAGAGGGGAGGAGTATATTTACAGCTAGAATTCACCAAGTCAAGTATTTCATATATATATATATATATATATATATATATATATATATATATATATATATATAAGAAATACTTGACTTTCAGTGAATTCTAGCTATATATATATATATATATATATATATATATATATATATATATATATATATATATTTATTTTATTATATATATATGTATATATAAATAAAAGAAATACTTGAATTTCAGTGTTCATTTATTTACACATATACACACACATAACACTCATCTACTCATTGTTGAGTTAAGGGTTGAATTGTCCATCCTTGTTCTATTCTCTGTCACTATTTTTCTAACCATGCTGAACACCCTCTCTGATGATGCATTGATGTGTGGCACGCACAAAAGTGCTTTCATCAAATGCATTAGAGTCTGGAATCTTCCATCTCTCCCTAGCATGGCCCAAAACCGGTCAATCTTTGCTTCCTGAGGAAAATCTTCAGTGCCAAACACTTGGTAGTCCACTACTTCTTTCCGGAGGCTATCCAGGTCCAATCGCAGCTGCGGCTTGGAACTTACAAGCTGTTATGAGAGTAGCGTATGTGTGTGTGTGGCACTTTAATAGGTGAGCATGTGAGGTGAGTGACATCTGTGAGTGTGTGGGCAAGAGAAGAGAGGGAGCGGTAGCGAGAGTGCGGGCGGGGATTAGTTTGTTTTGTGTTGGATTGGCTGTGTGCAAGCAATCAATAAAGCAAGATTTGCAACTAATCGCCGGACTCAGGCAGGAAAGGTGCAACAAAGCGTATTTCTTCATCTTACTCGTCGTCAGCGTCGCCATGGCTGTATCTTCCTCGTTCTTCTGCTTCGTCTCCTTGTTGTGTGCGCAGTTGTGCACTGCACTCTGTAAAAGCCGTATATGTTATTGATGTTATAGATGGCAGTATTGTCCTGTTTAAGAGTGTCACAGCATTGCTGTTTACGGCAGACAAACTGCTTTACGGTAGACAAAAACATGACTGCTGTTGTTGTGTGTTACCGCGCTGGGAGGACGTTAATGAAACTGCCTAACAATAAACCCACATAAGAAACCAAGAACTCGCCCTCGATCATTCTACAGTTATAATGTGTTTGGGCAGGCACACTGTTTATATCGTGGGAAAGCGGACTCAGGTCCGCATGGAGCTGGAGGGGTCGTGGCCTCCAGCTCCGCCTGAATTTCGGGAGATTTTCGGGAGAAAATTTGTCCCGGGAGGTTTTCGGGAGAGGCGCTGAATTTCGGGAGTCTCCCGGAAAATCCGGAAGGGTTGGCAAGTATGAATTATGTCTCCTGGCTTCATAAGGCTAGTTGTTAAGGGCTATAGCGCTTCTTGTTGCCTTGGCATACACAGAACTACCTGCAAATACAATTGACAAATGCATTTATATGTAGACACATTTCTTTGGACCCAGCACCCTCTTTAAAACCCTTTTGATTTACATAAAACACATTGAAGTGTATTCCTGCAGCCAATGTTCATTTCCAGGGTGGAACTTTGCATCTAAGTGTCAAGCAAAGGACTCAACCCTGCATGTTGACAGAGAGGTGTGTACACCCATGCATTGTAACGCACCAGGGTGCAGCCTCTGAACAACCAAGAGTTTGTGTAGAAACCGCTTAGATATTGTGTATTTCAGCTGAAAAGAGACATTGGGCTTTCACAAGGAAGACGTCATGTGGACTTGTACTTGCATGGCTGAATGTCATGCTCACATGTTAGACAGCAGGGTGTCCTTGGCATTAGTGATCTTAAGAGAAGGATGATAGACCAACAACAAAGGCGTGAAACACTTACATAAACGAATATGTAAGGGGAAGCAACCGCATATAGAAAATCTGTCTTTGAGCGAATTATTTTCTCACTAGAAAGCCATTCGCATGTTTAAAATCATGACCTTTATATCTACTGTACGCCGTTGTTGCTATAATGTCTCTCTGACTTTCAATGAGTGTAACATTATGACAGTGACACTGTCTCACGTTGACAAGCCTTGTTATTGTTTTGTCTCCCAAAATAGAGTCGGATCCAGCGTCCAATTCAGTTGTGATGACAGCTACGTTCTTCAAGGATCCAAAAGTATCACCTGTCAGAGAGTGACGGACACACTGGCTGCCTGGAGTGACCACAGGCCCATCTGCAGAAGTAGGTTTTCACGCCTGTCACCTCCATGCAACCTTAATTGATGTCATGATTTACTCTTCTTGACACAGCAAGCTATAAGATTTTAATGAATGTCTTGTCTTTTGCCAGCCAGCCGCAGCCAATTTAGAAAATACAAATAGCGATATTGGTATTATATACAAAACCCAAAACCAGTGAAGTTGGCACGTTGTGTAAATCGTAAATGATAATTTGCAAATCATTTTCAACTTATATTCAATTGAATACACTGCAAAGAGAAGGTATTTGTGTTTGAACTGAGAAACTAATTTTTTTTTGCAAATAATCATTGACTTAGAATTTAATGGCAGCAACACATTGCAAAAATGTTTGCAAAGGGGCATTTTTATCACTGTGTTACATGGCCTTTCTTTTTAACAATACTCAGTAAAGGTTTGGGAACTGAGGAGACCAATTTGTGAAGCTTTTAAGGCGGAATTATTTCCCATTCTTGCTTGATGTACAACTTAAGTTATTCAACAGTCGTATTTTACGCTTCATAATGCGCCACACATTTTCAATGGGAGACTGGTCTGGACTACAGACAGGCCAGTCTAGTACCCGCACTCTTTTACTATGAAGCCACGCTGTTGTAACATGTGCAGGATGTGCCTTGGCATTGTCTTGCTGAAATAAGCAGGGACGTGAAAAAGACGTTGCTTTGATGGCAACATATGTTGCTCCAAAACCTGTATGTACCTTTCAGCATTAATGGCGCCTTCACAGATGTGTTACCCATGCCTTGGGCACTAATACACTCCCATACCATCACAGATGCTGGCTTTTGAACTTTTGCACCAGTCTGGATGTTTTCTTTTCCACTTTGGACCGTAGGACACGACGTCCATAGTTTCCAAAAACAATTTGAAATGTGGACTCCTCAGACCACAGAACACTTTTCCACTTTGCGTCAGTCCATCTTACATGAGCTTGGGCCCAGCGAAGCCGGCGGCGTTTCTGGGTGTTGATAAATGGCTTTCGCTTTGCACTTACAGATGTAGCGACAAACTGTAGTTACTGACAGTGGTTTTCTGAAGTGTTCCTCAGCCCATGTGGTGATATCCTTTACACACTGATGTCGGTTTTTGACGCAGTACCGCCTGAGCGATCGAAAGTCACGGGCATTCAATGTTGGTTTTCGGTCTTGCTGCTTACGTGCAGTGATTTCTCCAGATTCTCTGAACCCTTTGATGCTATTACGGACTGTAGATGGTGAAACCCCTAAATTTGTTGCAATAGCTTGTTGAGAAATGTTGTTCTTAAACTGTTCGACAATTTGCTCACGCATTTGTTCTCAAAGTGGTGGCCCTCGCCCCATCCATATTTGTGAATGACTGAGCATTTCATGGAAGCTTCTTTTATACCCAATCATGGCACCCACCTGTTCCCAATTAGCCTGTTAAAAACATATTTCCTAAATGAAAAAGCAAATATCCTAAACAAAAAAATAACACCAGCAGACACCAAAACGCATCTATTAACTTTGTTTTAATCAGCCCCTGAAAGGAGAACTGCACTTGTTTTTGGAATGTTGCCTATCGTTCACAATCATTATGAAAGTCATGACGACAGATGTATTTTTGTAATGTATTCTAGCTCGTAAATACACGTAAATAAAAGTCAGCTTACAATGGAGCCAATGGGAGGTCCTCTATTCCGCCCATAAAACCCAATAAATAATTATCCAAAAACTGCCAACAATACTCTATTTACATTTCTTGAATTACCATACTATACCAACTTTATTCATAAAGCCCTTTAAAAACAAGCACAGTTGGAAAAACAAAGGGCTTTACACCACAAATAAATAGAGGCAAAGGACAGACTAAAAAATAACATTTAAAACACAAATAAAAATACACATTGAAAAAGCAAATATAAATTACCCTAAGAACAATTTGTTAGATAAAAAAACAGTTTAAAAGTTAAAAACAGTTAAAAAAGTTAAAAGCTAAAAACATTTTAAAGTAAAATTGAATATTAAACACGTACAGGTAATAGTGATATTGTTATTATAAGCCCTAACACACACAGACTATTTATAGTGGCACCATGATTACAAACTTGTGTGCCTTTGTTGACAATATCAACTGGTCATCTGCTTTTTCATTTCCCATCTTGTGGAAGTTTATTGTAGATCATAAATAATGCCGTTTACCTGGATAGTAGAAGGATGAAGACGTAATCCAACAAGTTGGTACACTTTGACAGCCAATATATAGACCCGGAATGGCAAAAAACAACACGAAAAGATACTTATTTCCACCCCGCTTTTCTTCGTTTTTAAATGGTAATACAACAAGATTCTATCAGTCAGCATCCTAATGACAGCAGACATTGTACAGTAAGTTTTATTTATTTTATTTGCACACACAAAAACACAGATAAAAGAACAATAAACAATTTAACAGAAAAATATGTGCGGGACAGACCCTAAGATCTTGTAAAAAACACCTGCCCCAAAACGTCACAATTTACACATCAGCATAATAATAATAATACTTATAATAATAATAATAATAATAATAATAATAATAATAATAATAATAATAATAATTAAAAAAAAATACAATACACAAGTCACATGCAATTCATATTATATACAACAAACATCAATATGATAATGCACTTCAGCACGGTGAACCAGGGGTTAGTGCATGTGCCTCACAATACGAAGGCCCTGAGTTCAATCCCGGGCTCGGGATCTTTCTGTGTGGAGTTTGCATGTTCCCCCCGTGACTGCGTGGGTTCCCGCCAGGTACTCCGGCTTCCTCCCACCTCCAAAGACATGCACCTGGGGATAGGTTGATTGGCAACACTAAATTAGCCCTAGTGTGTAAATGTGAGTGTGAATGATGTCTGTCTATCTGTGTTGGCCCTGCAATGAGGTGGCGACTTGTCCAGGGTGTACACCGCCTTCCGCCCGGATGCAGCTGAGATAGGCTGCAGCACCCCCCGCGACCCCGAAAAGGACAAGCGGTAGAAAATGGATGGATGGCACTTCAGACAACATGGACTTCAATTGTTTTTTTTGTTTTTAAATAAAGTGTAGTTGTAGATATGAAGAGCTTGTGGCAGTTTATTCCAAAGAGAGGGGCCTCTGTATTTTAGCGTACATTTCTTAGTTGATGTTCTATATAAAGGTAAATGAAACACATGACAGTGTCTTGTTGGGTATAGAAATATATTTCATAAGATGTAAAAAAAATACGGAAAACTATTGGTAAATCAACAAAAAAATTTACATACTTGTACATAAAAATAGCTATACTATACATGTTCACATTAAATATTGTCAAAATACTGTCCTTTTTAAAAGAGGAGCAGATGAAGACTGTCTATTGGAAAAATGCATTGCTCTCAAAAAATTATTTTGGATTAGTAAGGTTTTATAAAGGTATGAATGCCAAGTATAGATATAATATGTGATATGTGAATATATTAAACTGTAGTATAATGTTAACATACAAGAATGATTAATAATACAACAAACTTTACTCAAAATACCTATGGATTTCATCATCTTGCGACAGACAAGTTCAGTGTGTTGTTTCCAAGTAGATTTTTCATCATCAATAACTCCTAAAAATTGGTTTGAGACACCAAGCTGACTTTAATGCCATCAATATATAATTTCACCTCTTCTTTACTGTAGCTTTTGTTTTTCGTACAAAAAATCATAAAATTAGTTTTTTTAAATATTAAGTGACAATTTGTTCACTATTCAGAAATATTTAACAGTTCTTTAGTTTTGCTTCTCTTGTTAAGCAATCACAATTATAATGGGATATTGAAAGACAAACATAAAAGGCAGTACAGTCTTACAAACTTTTTTAAATCAATGTTATAGATTAGAAATAAAAGAGGTCCCAAAATGGAACCTTGAGGTACCCCAGAAACTATTGTAGCTCTGTTAGAATTTTGATTATTAATAGAAACGTATTGTTCTCTTTCATGAAGATAGCTATATAGCTATTTTAAAAGAACATTTTCAAGCCCATGTTTTTTTTTTTAATCGGTTAGAAGAATTTTTAAACTTGACAATATCAAAAGCCTTGGATTTAGATCACAAGAGTATATTTATTGTGATCTAAACCGATTGCAATCCTATCAACAAATTGTCGCAGCGCCATTTCTGTTGATATCTTTTCTCTAAAACCGTACTGATGAATATACAAAATACAGTTATCAAACAAATATTTTATGAATCTTGTATAAGCTATTTTTTCCAACACTTTAGAAAAGACAGGTAACACAGAAATAGGCAGATAGTTATTGAATATACTAGCATCCCCAGATGTATACACAAGTGTTACTTTGGCTACTTTTAAATCGATTCATACGACACCTGTTAAGAGACAGAGAGAGAAAATGTGTTAGGGGTTCAATAATGGAGTAAGCTACTTGTTTTACAAGACTGGCACTTATGTCATCGTGGCCTGGAGCAACACCTTTAATTTCCAGTTGCATTTGAAGTACTTCATTTGGAGTAGGAGGGTCAAACACATCCAGATGACAATAATCATCATTTTGTTTTGTAAAAATAGTGTTTCCAGCCATAGAAATCATTAAACCCATTTGCTTAATACATTGAATTAGAGACACAATCAGATAACTGAGAGGGAATACCTCTGAAAGAATGATTTTCATTCAGCAATTCATTTATGACACTCCAGCTGTTCATGACATTTTTACAGTATTTTTTTTTTACTTTTCTGAGTAATATTTTTTCTTGGCATCTTTTAGTATTTTAATAAACTGATTTTTATATTTTAATAAGACATAATAAGACATTTTGTATATAACTTATTTGTAGTAATGGAAGATTTATAAATAGCTGATGGATCCATAGTTTTGAAATTCTGCTTTTAAATGTATTTTTGATTTATATAAACTGAAAACATTAATCAAACAAAGCAATACATATTTGCATAAATGTTTGGTAAGCCATCTCAGCATCGTGATGTTTGAAAACGTCATCCCATGACGCATTTGCCAATTAGATTTTCATTGATTCCACATTTTTCTTAAATTCACGACGTTTCATTTCAAATTCAGTTTTTCTTTGCAAAATATTGTTAAAAAACTGAAATACTGGAAGATGATCTGTAAGCATTAAACCAGAAAAGATTGAATTAAAGAAATAAGTATTTAAAATATTATCAATTCAAGTTGTAGATGAGTTTATCCTTGTTGGTCTATTAATTAGTGGATACAAAAAATATATATATACATTGAATTTTGAAAATCAACTGAAGAACTAACTCAATATTAAAATCCCAAAGAATAAAAGCCTTATTTTTGACACTAATCATCTCCAAAGTGGATGACAGTGCTCCAATATCCATCCATCCATCCATTTTCTACCGCTTATTCCCTTTGGGGTCGCGGGGGGCGCTGGAGCCTATCTCAGCTACAATCGGGCGGAAGGCGGGGTACACCCTGGACAAGTCGCCACCTCATCGCAGAGTGCTCCAATACAGATACTTTATTGTCACTGTCAGATGGGCGATACATACACCCAATAATCAGAGTCTTCCCTCCAAAATTACTGCAATTTTGAATTTCTACCAACATTGATTCTACTTCACTTTTGCTTAAATGAACACTCAGATCCTTATTTTCAATAAATGTAAACTCCTTATTTATATATAAATAGAAACTACACCACCCGTCTTACAAACGTTTGTATTTCTCCGACATACATGTACAGCATGATACTGAGGTAATGAGTAAAGTTGTGCAATATCATTGTTAAGTCAGGTTTCAGATAAAGCAAGCACAGAAAATGTATTTTCTAAAGTTGATTAAAAAAATGATGAATACATCAAATTTTGGGGTAAACTATGTGTATTTAGATGTTAACTGGAAAAAGTATATTGACACAGATTTTCATTTTTGATTAAGGTATTGAACTCAGATTCATTGTAATAGTTACAAGTATTATTTTACCTTAAACTGAGACATTTTTTTTTAATTAGGATCAACAGATGCATTATACGACCTCTCTTAATCACCAGCCTCTTTGACGGCCACGTCTGGCCCATGTGCTTAAAACACAAGAAAATAATTGTGACGTCTTACTATGTTTGGCGCTCATGAGGTATGCAGTGAGTAGAAATCAGTGATGTAGTTGAAAATAAATGTGAACATCGTGATCCGTTTTTTAACTTAATGCGCCGTATATTCCTAAGATGATAAAAATGTGTAAATATTAAATGTTATTATGAATGTGCCTGTTTACATTACATATATACTTACATAATTTATATAAAACCTTGATGGAGGTGTTTAGATATTATTTTAAGGGCTTTTATAGGCAGAATAGAGCGGCTCCCATAGGCTGCATTGTAAGCGGACTTTTGATCGCATTTATTTAATATTTAGAATGCATAAAAAAAGAAAAAAAACATATGTGTTCTTGTTTTACATAAGGATTGTGAATGATAGACAACATTTAAAAAAAATATGCAGTTCTCCTTTAAGCATGCATGTTTTTTTGGCCCTAAACACAATTTTGTTTGTGGCCCAATTTCGGTCTTTAATATTGCTCATGTACCGTAGGAAGGGGATTTCTGTGCAACTGCCAGTTTGCACGCACATTTTAGACGTGCTAAATAAAGATGCAAAACGGCTCCCACACTACAATGTTAGTCTTGATAAATCATACTCTGTGCTAAATAATTAAATACATGTACAGCATATATTCTGCCTATTAATGAAGACATACACCAGAGGTGTCAAACTCAAATACAGAATGGGCCAAAATTTAAAACTGAACAAAGCCGCGGGCCAAGGTTGAACAAATTAACCTTTTTATAGGGACCCAAACAAATGTTGCATTAAATATTGAACAAGCAAGGCTTATATAAATTTAGTGACATGCAAAATCGAGTTTGAAATAATAATAATAATAATTAAAAAATATCAATGGCATATGTAATACAATTTAAATACAAATTGAATGCCTCTTTTCTATTTGCAGCCTTCTGAATTAAATATCAAAATAAACTTTTTCAACAGGCTAATAATAAATTTGAAAATAAAATAACAATAATGAATTAATCAAACATTCAAGCCTTGAAGTAGCAAGAGAAAGTGCATGAATAAAACCTTAATTATCGCTCAATTTGCTACATTGATTTGCTTTAACACTGAATATGGAACAAGCAACGCTTATATAACTTAATAGTGCAAAATCAACTTTCAAAAAACAAACAAAAAAACATAAATGGTATATTAAATACAATTTTAATAAAAAATCGAATGCCTCTTTTCTATTTGCAGCCTTCTGAGGTAAATATCAACATTAACTTGGTGGGCGGGGGCGGGTTTGGGGGGGACGGGGTTTGGTGGTAGCGGGGGGTGTATATTGTAGCATCCCGAAAGAGTTAGTACTGCAAGGGGTTCTGGGTATTTGTTCTGTTGTGTTTATGTTGTGTTACGATGCGGATGTTCTCCCGAAATGTGTTTGTCATTCTTGTTTGGTGTGGATTCATAGTGTGGCGCATATTTGTAACAGTGTTATAGTTGTTTATACGGCCACCCTCAGTGTGACCTGTATGGCTGTTGACCAAGTATGCTTGGCATTCACTTGTGTGTGTAAAAAAGCGGCATATAGTATATGACTGGGCCGGCATGCTGTTTGTATGGAGGAAAAGCGGACGTGACGACAGGTTGAAGGCAGTGCCTTTAAGGCACGCCTCAAATAATGTTGTCAGGGTGGAAATCAGGAGAAATTCGAAAGATGGTCGCCCCGGGAGATTTTCGGGAGGGGCACTGAAATTTGGGAGTCGCCCGGGAAAATCGGAAGGTTTGGCAAGTATGAGTATTAGCGGTGAATGCTCCGCCGCTGTATAATACCAGCGGGCCAGCACTAATGTTAATTTGATATTGCCTCAAGGGCCAAATTAAATTACATGGCGGGACAAATTCGGCCCGCGGGCCAGAGTTTGACACCCATGACATACATGCTAAACAGATTGCGCTCCTTGTTTTGCTCACTTAAGAGATGTAATACTCTGCGGACAAGTTTAGTAGATCAGCTTTGCATGTGCTATCAAGTTTGCACGCGTTTTGCACGCAAACCTTTATTTGACCTAGCCCTTAGTATACTTTTCTTCGCCAAGGAGCAGAAATAATACTTTTATATAAATCTGCCTTTGCAAATATAATGCTCAGTTTTGATTGACTATATCAGCGAAGTAATGATCCGATTATCATTGTGGTTGTGGTTTCCAGCATCATATAACTAAATATTAGAAACAACTCCCAGACTAATCCATTGTAAGCAATATGTTTAAATGAACCTTTGTGTTATCTTTGTACAAAGTAAATTATTGATACAGCTTTTTGATTAAATAACAGTTTGCAAATGTACCTAATGACCTAATGTGTGTATACGTTGCAAAGTAGCTAACTGATTAACATTTCTTTCCAACTCATTTATGTGCAGTAGCTGCAACATTTGTATGACCTAAATCGTCATCAACATTTATAGTAGGCCTTGACACTTTTGTGAATTTAACCTTATGACTGACATTGACATATCGGGCGTTTTATTTCTCCCCCAGTATCATAGAGACATGTTATCTTTTACATTTGTTGTGTGATGATGATTGCAGTACACTGGTGGCTGTGTGAGTGTCATAGCAATGATGCAGGGACACTCACTGCCCACATACTTGCTGACAATACTATTGCCTTTATTGCTCTACAAAGAAAAGGCAGACAGCTGGCATATACAACACAAAGCACACACACACACACACACACACACACACACACACCAACACACACGCCTACATTGACAGCATGTATCCAAAGGATGGTGTCACACACCTCTGCAGCAGTCTTTGCCTTGAGCTATGGGTGTGTTTGACGGACAGGCCGTCCCTGTGCTCAGACACATACTGTAAGATCCCTGTCACATTGTATTACACTGCGTGTGTGTTTGTGGATCTGGTTTGTGTCTCGTCTTAAGTTAGTGTGTGGCTGCTAAGACGCGCCCGCCCTCATGATACCGGCCACTCTTGTCAGGAGGAGACAGAAGAGCTGGAGGGGAGAGTGAGGCAAAGACTGATATGGAACGATATGAGGAATAGTTTATCCTTTCAAAAAAATACCCCAAATCTAAACTTTTGATTGATATTGTACAAAACATTTACCAACACTGGGCCCCATTCTGCAATAAGTTCCTAACTTTTGCTCTTATCTTTCTTCCTAAGTGATTTCCTAAGAGGAGTCCATTCAAATTCATGACGTGTTCTTAAACGGCCAAATTGTTCCCACCTGCTGTTCTTAAGTTGCTGAATGCCAAATGGTTAGCGTGTGCATGTCTATCATAATTTGCATATAAACACGCCCTTATTTCCCCAATATGCATATGTAAACACCCTCAATTCCGTAATTTGAATAGGTAAACGCCCTTAATTCCCCATATGAAGGCACAATTCCGGCAGAAAAGCCCAACATCAAACACACGGAGAAAACACAAACAGATTACAGTAGAGAAATTCGTATTATCCCGCAGGGGAAATACATAATGACAGAACGTAAGTTTAAGAAAGCTGAAGTAGCCCCGAAGTGTTCAAATAAATATTTGTCACTTTGGGCAAATAGGTCTACATGGTCGTGAACAATGCGCTCCCTCCCCAGGGCACGATCTGCGGCATCTTGCAGTAACAGCAAAAGCATTGCCAATCACTAAATCAACGCCCCGGTAATTGATGATTGTGTGTGTGTGTGTGTGTGTGTGTGTGTGTGTGTGTGTGTGTGTGTGTGTGTGTGTGTGTGTGTGTGTGTGTGTGCATGTGTGTGTGTGTGTGTGTGTGTGTGTGTGTGTGTGTGTGTACGCACGCACACGGTATTTTGAAATGTCTACATATTGCTCATTTTGCTATATGTCTGTCTGTCTGTCTTATCTATATCTATCTATCTATCCATCTATCTATCTATCTATCTATCTATCTATCTATCTATTTATTAGGGGTGTGGGAAAAAATCCATTCGAATTCGAATCGCGATTCTCACGTTGTGCGATTCAGAATCGATTCTCTTTTTTTTTTAAATCGATTTTTTAAATGTATTTATTTATTCATTATTTGTTTTATTTATTTAAAAAAATTAATCAATCCAACAAAACAATACACAGCAATACCATAACAATGCAATCCAATTCCAAAACCAAACCTGACCCAGCAACACTCAGAACTGCAATAAACAGAGCAATTGAGAGGACACACAAACACGACACAGAACAAACCAAAAGTAGTGAAACAAAAATGAATATTATCAACAACAGTATCAATATTAGTTACAATTTCAACATAGCAGTGATTAAAAATCCCTCATTGACATTATCATTAGACATTTATACAAAAAAAAAGAACAATAGTGTCACAGTGGCTTACACTTGCATCCCATCTCATAAGCTTGACAACACACTGTCCAATATTTTCACAAAGATAAAATAAGTCATATTTTTGGTTCATTTAATAGTTAAAACAAATTTACATTATTGCAATCAGTTGATAAAACATTGTCCTTTACAATTATAAAAGCTTTTTACAAAAATCTACTACTCTGCTTGCATGTCAGCAGACTGGGGTAGATCCTGCTGAAATCCTATGTATTGAATGAATAGAGAATCGTTTTGAATCGGGAAAATATCGTTTTTGAATCGAGAATCGCGTTGAATCGAAAAAAATCGATTTTGAATTGAATCGTGACCCCAAGAATCGATATTGAATCGAATCGTGGGACACCCAAAGATTCTCAGCCCTACTATCTATCTATCTATCTATCTATCTATCTATCTATCTATCTATCTATGTATCTATCTATCTATGTATCTATCTATATCACTCTATCTATCTATCTATCTATCTTTCTATCTATCTATCTATCTATCTATCTATCTATCTATCTATCTATCTATCTATCTATCTATCTATCTAGCTATGCTATTAATTGAACATTAGACAATAGAAGTAAGGGAACTTGTCAGACTTAAGAACAAATAGGCCACCCTAAGAGAGCTCTGGAGCACTTGTAGATTTTGTTCTTACCGACGAAAAAAATCCCAGCTAAGAAAACATTGGTGAATACAAAAATCTCCTTAAAAACTTCGTAAGTGGGCCTAAGAACAAAATGTGTTCTTAAGAACGGTTGCTGAATGGGGCCCAATGTTGGGCAAGTGTGTGATATGGAGCATCTCATAAGAGTACTCAACACGCATCCCTTATAATGTAAGTAACTAGCAAAGCATTCCTAAATTGTGTCCAATGACTATTTAGTGTGAGCACCATTGTTATCTAGCACTGCCTTGAATCTCCCAAGACATGGACATCACCAGAGCTGCACTGGTTGTTACTAGAATAGTTTTGCACTCTTCTATGATGATAACACGAGTGAAGGTGGTGGATGTCAGACACCTTGCACTCATCCACCTTACTTCAGTTTAAGGTGCTGAATTGGGCTCATGTCTGGAGACAATCTTGGGACACTTCATCACCCTATAAAATAAAATGGTGTGTACTCTGAGTGTTGCGTGTGATCTACTAACACTGCGTGTGCAATTGAAAAGTTATTTGAATAAAGATTTTGCGTGGAGGCTTTTACCAAGGAGACAGACAATCATTTTCTGCACATTCATGTTATCGTGCTCCCACCTGTGAGTGATGTGATTAAGGCCCTGTTTACACTAAGGTTATCCAGGGTAAATCCCACCTAACCTTATCCGTGTCCACACACAACAATGCCACCATTTAAGACCCCCGACCCACTCCGTCCGGCGGCACCACGCGACCTAAAACGCATGCGCGAAAAATGCGCACGTCATCGTCATCTCCAAGTTCTTAAATTAAAATGAACTTATCTGAACAATATCCAGTGTTGTGGTATTTTAATTAACTGGAATCCAGTGTGCTGTGGGGCCCTATTGTAGTGAATCACACCCGAGCCATCATCAGTTAATCAAATCTTTATTAGACACGTAAACAATGTGATAAATAACATTTTACATCAATCAAACTAGGGATCTAGATATCTGGTCAGGACACTCCTCACTCTTTTGCCTTCACCTTCATTGTCTATGTGTTTTTGGTGACTTTATATACTCTGGACCTAGACGTTGAGTCGGCAACATACATGGCGGACAATAACTGATACAGTCTGCTTTGCCAGTCCTTAAGCATTCGCCGTTTTCCGTAGTCAGTATTCCCTCGACAGCCAGGTAATACAAAGCACACGCTATCTTTTTTATCACATCCACAGGAGCTCGCATTCTCATTGTCTCTCCTTCGACAAATGGACAAAGTTTTTCGCTAATCGCTTTCTCTTAAGGTATTCATGTGTGATTTCCACAAGCATCTGTACATGTAGAAGAATGAGAAACACAGGCATGTCTGGATGACTCGCCTTCATATTTCCAGTGGTTAGCTCCGAGTTATGAAACCGCCTTGTTATGAAGCTGGCTGTGGCGGGTTCTTTCTTACGTCACTTCATGTATGGGGCACGGTCTTTCTGGCGTCACTTCCTCTCTGAACTCAGTTTGTAAACGATCAATGAGTCCATACAAAGCTAAGTGCCGGAGATTCAAGAAACACATGCCACGCTTACCCGTGTAAAAAATTGTCCGAGGAGGGGGACCTTATACGATGGTTTAGTGTGGCTGAAACGGGGCTTAGGCTAAATAATTATTTGTTTAAGGGGTTAAACGACTTAGTGTAGACATGGCCTAAGGACACATCTATAATCTGTAACACCTTTTCTGAATCGCAATCTAGACAACGGAAACATATGCGTATATGACACTTAATTCTGTGCGTGAGGCTGTGGATCGCATCACCAGCGCATTTGTGTGACTGGAATGACTGAAATGTAAGAAAATGTCCAAAGAAAGATGTCTTTTTATGTTAAAGATATAGTAATACAGTATATTTCCTAAATTTAAAAAAACTAACAACATTTACAAAACATCAGTAGACTCCAAAAAGTATCAATTTCATTAATTTTAATCAGCCACTTAGGTCCTCTAGCAGCTATAAAAATATAAAAGGAAATTGCGGAATAGACGGTATGTCTGATATATTATTTTTATTTCTGACCATCCAAAATGTTGACGCTCACACGTAGGACGGAGGATTCTCGTCTGTCCATAGTCTGTCTTTGTAGCGCGGGCACTGATCCTGCATCTGTGTGTTTAACTGTCAGTTTGCACGTCCTTCTGACACGTGCTAAATAAAACGCAAAATAGTGCTCGCAAAACGGTGATGAGTGTTGATGAATTACATTGCGGGTGCTAAATAATTATATTTGCATTTTCTCCTCACAGTTTTGTGGGTGTTTTGGTGATCAGCATATATTTGGCATATTAATGAAGACAGAGACGCAAAATGGATTGCACGCCTTATTCTGCTCACTTAACAGACGCAATCCACTTTGCACACATATAGTAGATCAGCTTCAATCAATCAATCAATCAATCAATTCCTTTATTGTCATTGTCATAATAACACTTAAGTCATACATGAACAACAAGATTTTGTTTGAACTTTGTCCAGCGGCATAGAAACTGCATTGATGTGCAGGTTGACAATAGTTTACATTTTAGCATTTTAGCATTGTCAGGAAGATCACGATAAGAGTGACGTGGGGGTGGGAACAGTCAGATGTCTGATGGGTGTTACGTTGATGTTGCAGCAATGCAATGTCCAGAGCACAATTATTGAGGTGGTGAAGAGTGAGGTAATAAGATGGTCCGGGGCAGCAAAGGGGCAGGCTGTTCATTTAGCAGTCTCACAGCCTGCGGATACAGACTGTGAGACATTCTGGTGGTCCTGGCGCAAATCGATCTATACCTCCTTCCAGAGGGTAGCAGGTTGAAGAGGCCATGTGCTGGGTGGTATCTGTCCTTCAGGATGTTGTGTACTCGCTTTAGGCAGCGAGTTGTGTACATGGCACTCATCTCTGGGAGTATTGTCCTTGTAATTTTCCCTGCCGCTTTAACCACTAGCTGGAGGGCCTGTTGGTTCGCTTTAGTGCAGTTAGCAAACCACACTAAAAATCCGTAAGTGAGGACACTGCTGATGGCACAGTTGTAAAAGTTGACCATTGATTTCTGCGGAATGTTTGCGCATTTTAGTTTCCTCAAAAAAAAAAGACGTTGTTGGGCCTTTCCGACTGTAGAAGCAGTGTTAATGTTCCAGCATAGATCTTCTGTTATGTTCACCCCTAAGAATTTGAAATGCTTGACCCTTTCTACGAGATTGTTATTAATTAAAAGTGGAGGGTGTTTGTTCTGCCCTTTCCTGCGGAAGTCTACAATTAGTTATTTGGTTTTGTTAGTGTTAAGAACCAAGTTATTGTTAGCACACCATGAAGCCAGCTGTTGGACCTCTGCATTGTATGCTGTCTCATCATTATTACTGATGAGCCCAAGCACGGTGGTGTCGTCGGCATATTTGACAGTGAGATTGGATGTTGAAGAGGCTATGCAGTCATGTGTGAAGAGGGTGAAGAGCGCAGGGCTTAGCACACAACCCTTTGGGGCACCGGTGTTGATGGTGAGCGTGGCAGAAATGTGCTAGCCTATTTTCACGTACTGTGTGCGATTCGTTAAAAAGTCCAAAAGCCAGTTGCAGAGGAAGGTGTTCAGACCAAGGTTGTGAAGCTTAGATCTGAGTCTGTTTGGCCTTATTGTGTTAAATGCTGAGCTGAAATCGACAAAGAGCAGTCTTGCATAAGTGTCCTTAAGCTCAAGATGTTCCAAGAGTCTATGGATTACAATAGCGATGGTGTCTTCGGTTGATCGGTTCTCCCGGTACGCGAACTGATATGGGTTGTTATTGCCTTTTTAATCCGTTTCAATATCAGTCTCTCCATGCATTTGGCAGGTATGGAGGTGAGTGCTACAGGTCTGTAGTCATTTAGGCATGAGATGATGGCCTGTTTGGGGATGGGCATTATTGTAGCGGTTTTAAAACAGGCAGGGACCCAGGATGTAGACAGTGACAGATTAAAAATGGAAACAAATACATACGTCAGTTCGTCCGCGCAGTGCTTAAGCACACGGCCCAGAACGCCATCAGGTCCAGCTGCTTTCCTTGGGTTGATGTTACGCAAGGTGAGTCTTACTTCATGCGAGCTGAGGACTGTGGAGGAGAGGGGGGCAGTGCTGGGTCTGTGTTTTCCTTGTCAAAGCGGACATAAAAATTGTTCAATTCCTCAGCTAAGATGGCGCTGCCTTTCACTGAGGAAGAAGTTGTTTTTTTAAAGTTTGTAATTGCTTTGACACCTTCCCACACCTGCCTAGGGTCTGAGTTATTTAAGCAATCCTGGAGTTTATTAAAATGGTCCGATTTGGCAGCATTGATCCCCTTTACGTATGCCATCAAGTTTGCATGTGTTTTAGAACACACAAGCTTTTAAGTAAATTAGGCCGAAATTCATTAATACATTAACCAAAACTAAGCATAATTATCCTTAAAGGTTTATTTTTCTGATGCAGTTGTATTGAAAGTCATTGAATTGTGCAGTAAACCTTAAGGTTTATGTTTCACTGTTCACTGGCTCATTAATTAATTAATTAATCCCATAATGGCTTCCCCTCGCAATGTTTTTAGGAACAGTACAATGCCTTGCCCAATCCTGTTGAACCTTATCACCAAATGGAGACTGTGTGTGTTTAATTGACATGTTTTGTCAATTGGTTTGCCTCATCCCTTGAACTTTTTGTGCACCGTGTTTTGGAGGCTTTGGTGCGTTCACACAAGCAGACAAAACGAGGATGCACTGCAACTGCTCCACTGAGTGTGTCTGGTGTTGGCCCTCTCCAGGGACTCAAACCCATGAGCTTTCTTATTCTCCTTTGAGACCTAACTGTTAATTAGAAGCTGATCTCTGGAATGAATAGCCATTAATGTGTTTCTTTGTGCTTGGGTGTGTGCGTGTGTGCGTGTGCGCGTCTGTGTGTGTGCGTGTGTGTGGGTGCGTGTGTTTGTGAGCCACAGTGTGTTTAAGTTCTCTTTTCTAATTAACAGGCAGAGCAGTCATCCTTAGGTCCTCCTCTTTTTCTCTTTCTTTCTAACCTTTCTGCCCTTTCTACATCACTCACTGCCTCCATCACCTTATTTTCCTTTTCTTCCACTGCCTTTTTGCAGTGGAATGTCTCTCAACATGTCGCTTATAAAGACGGTGTGCAAATGCTTAGATCTGTATATGAACTCTAATGTCTCACAGAATTTCATCCATCCATTTTCTACCGCTTGTCCCTGTCAGGGTCGCGGGGATGCTGGAGCCTATCCCAGCTGCACTCGGGCGCAAGGCGGCGTACACGCTGCACAAGTTGCGACCTCATCACAGGGCCAACACAGATAGACAGACAACATTGACACTCACATTCACACACTAGGGCCAATTGAGTGTTGCTACTTGTTCCTATATATTTAGTTGTATTTACATTATATATACTGTATATATATATTTATATATATTTATGTATATATATATATATATATATATATATATATATATATATATATATATATATATATTGCGGTCTCACAGATACATACGCTGGAAGCCAGTTGCGCAGAGTTGACAAAGGTTTTAATGTTTTTACAAGCTCTCAAATAGCTACGTTTAGCTCCAGACTTTGCAGTCTCTCCAACCCTCTCCCTCCTCCTGCACCCGGCCGCTCACTGTTAAAGACAACAGATGATTAGATTAACACGTACCACCTGTGAAATCTAATCACCTGCCAGCTGTGTCTCGCTGTCAGCACATGCCCTGCCCCTGCCCGATGGTGCTCGTCCTCAGCACCATGGACAGCGGCGGTGAGTTTTGCTCCTGCAGACAGCACTGGCTACACCTCCCTCCACATATGTATATATATATATATATGTATCTGTATGTTTGTATATATATATATATATATATATATATATATATATATATATATATATATATATATATATATATATATATATATATATACATACATACATATATATATGTTTTCTTACGATTCTGAAAATAAAGTGATTAAAAAAAAAAGATTAATGGGCTGCGCAACATGCATGCAAATTCCAGAGCTTGTGACGGTGAAACAGAAAAAAGTGAATGAGTGAAAAAAAGAGTATGTCTACTAGAAGTTTGGAATGTCACCATGGTTGCTACTTTTAATATGATACAGTGCTAGTATGCCTTATCAATAATCCCTAAACTCAATAAAACAGGTAAGGCATGATTACCGCGTTCACGTAACTGCAGACGGAGTCACAGAATTGGCCAATAAAAAGGAGTCTGCTGATAAACGCAAAATAATATCAGGGAAATTGACATAAATGTATATGTCAAATTGTGTCATTGTGAGGAGAACAAACATTTGTTTGGGAAAATAATGTGTCCGGGAGCGCTCATTCACCCCCGACACATCCCTCTTTTACAGTATGTCCTTGGGTCCCTTTTTTTAGGAACACTAATACAAAAACTCACAATAATGTCTGATTGAATGCTAAAAAAGTTATGACAGACCACCTAAAAAAAAAAGAACGGAATTTTACTCTTTTTTTTTTTTTTACTGAATGAGACACCTAAAATGTACATTAAAGTAAAGAATGTGGGATTTACAATATTAACTATAAATGATATAAGGCTGAATATTAGCAACATATAAAAGTCGTTCTTCTTTTACTTCTCAGACCAATTCTTTATTCAACATCTTGTACAATGAAGCAAAACTTAACAAAAATGCAACAAAAACGTCGAAATATCAACACAAAGGGTGAAAAACACATCTGATATAATATAATTTTGCTGCAGAACTTTGTCATAAAAATCTGCTTCTGCGTCTGTCCCTGACACCCGTGTCTCGGGCTGGCAGCTCTCTAAATAAACTCTGCCCACACTGGTTGGTGCCTCTTCTGCCTTGAGTGGCTGGGAAGTGGATTACTGTAATAACTTGTATAACACTCAAAACCGCAAATTCCAGCCATTGAACTACTTTATATAGTTCAAGACATACGGTAATTTGAAAACAGCACTGCACATCATAATGGTGGCTATAGTTTCGATGTTAAAGTTCTACAAAGAATAATTGGGAAACGTCCTGCACACCAGATTAAAAATCTTAATGGGCAGTATCTTGCCCAGGTCTGCTCTGTACTGTATGTTTTCCTAATGATAAACTCTGAAATATGTTTTTCCTATTTTCAAACTAATAGGCTACTAGCTAGATAAAGCACAGTAGTACCTAAATGTTTGTGCTTAATTGGCTGAGTGACAGAGCTCTGAACTGAAAACACTTGTATCTCAAGTCAACATCCCCCAGTGAAATTAATTCAAATCAATGTATTTGGTGCTTGTTCCCTCACCCCCAAAACACCACCATTTTAACAGGGAGCAAAAAAGAAACACACACTTCTACAAATATTATACAGTAGTTTTATGAAGTAATGTAGCAATAATGTACAGCATTTATCTTAGAGAGTGAACTTCTACGGTATTCTTCTATAGCCGCTTCGTCACCAACCACCTGCAGCTTTTTCATATTTTCATGGATACATGTCGAGCTTTTCGATATCATTTTAACGTCCCCTGCTGGCATAATCGAAGTCTTGTATTTGTTAAAGCTGTCAATTATATTTGAATAACATCTGATAAAGTTTACTTGATTGACAGGTCTGAATCTATTTTCACAATTAATTTGAATGCAAATAGTCCAACTTTTTGTGGCCAAGTTTAAATCACAAAAGTCCTTTTTTAACTCTCTATATCTTTGTTTCTGTTTTTGGATTACCATATGAATAGTTGTAAAACCTTGTCTGTTTCTTATCTTCCAATGTAGCACGTACCTGTGGTAGCAACCTACGGGGGCCCAGAGGGATCATAACATCTCCCAACTATCCTGTTCAATATGAGAACAATGCTCACTGCGTTTGGGTCATCACTACATTGGACTCTACAAAGGTAAGTGTCATCCCAATCTTTTCTGGCTTTACAACTTTTTAATCATCCATGTATCAGCATTAGTAAGAGGCTGTTCTCTCCTTATAAATTTAGAGTATTTTTCTCTTTAAATTCTCCTTCTGTGCTGTGCTGCGTTGTATTGGGATGGACGCTTCTTTATTTATAGTCATTGAATTGTGTATAACTTCTTTCAGCCTATTGACACTGCAGCCCAATTGATGTTTAATCATGCTCCTCCATTACAGCAGAGATGTTCTCATTAACCGCATTACTTCTTCAAATAGTATTCCGTTTGCCTTGGTCTGTCTTTTCTCCTCCTTAGGTTGAAAGGGCATCAGTCCAATCACCCCATTGGCAATTTGTATCCCCTTTTAATGCTCTATACAACTGAGAACTTTAGCTCTAGTTTTAATAGTTGTAGTGTTTTTTGTAGACCTGTATGTGTATCAGCGTTGTTCCGATACCAATAGTTTGGTACCGGGACCGATACCAAAATATATTTCGACTTTTTTAAATATTTTTCGAAATAGAGAGGACTGTCATGATCTGTTGTATCAGTTCAAGCTTTATCCTGAGTTTCTTAACTCTAACCTACTCAGTGGCCTAGTGGTTACAGTGTCCGCCCTGAGATCGGTAGGCTGGCCGAGTCATACCAAAGACTATAAAAATGGGACTCATTACCTCCCTGCTTGGCACTCAGCATCAAGGGTTGGAATTGGGGGTGGAATCACCAAAAATGCTTCCCGGGCGTGGCCACCGCTGCTGCCCACTGTTCCCCTCACCTCCCAGGGGGTGAACAAGGAGATGGGTCAAATGCCACACCTAGTGTGTGTGTGACAATCACTGGTACTTTAACTTTAACTTTGGTATTTTTCTGTGTGTAGTTTTAGTTCCTGTCTTGCGCTCTTATTTTGTGGTTTTTCACTTCCTGTTTTGTCCTTTCCTGTAGCAGCTTTACGCCAGCCTTTGATCACTTTTCACCAGTTTTTTATTGGTAATTAGCACTATATAAGTTGAGTTTGAGACGCCAGTTGGTTGTCGGGACATTATTCACTGGTCACTGTTGATGATTCTTTCCATGCTGAGATCAAGTACGCACGTACTTTATGGACGCCGTCTGCTTCACATTCTTTGTAAGTATTTTTGCTGTGTTCCAGCATTTCGCTGTGTTTTCTTTATAGTCTACCCAGTCAGAGCACTTCCCTGTTGCTCTCACTTTTTGTTTGTTTAATCATTAAATACCATTTTTGTCCTGCACTTAAAATCACTGCAACATTGTGGTCTTACATGACACACCCTTGACAAGGACTACAAAAAAGAGGAAAGACTGCCTAGGAAGATCCATGACCGAGAAGGCCCGTGTATGGTTGCTGGTGATTCAGGGTGGATATGTAACAGTTTGGGCCAAAGTTTGGAGTTAGACTGAAGAGAAGATGATGGATGACTTTCTTGGTGAACACATCTTTAGGGCTTGATCATCCTTCTCTTTTTGTCCGCACACGTCTTTGCATCGACATGACAGCTGTACCGAAGACATCCCGGGGTGTTATTGGGGTGTCAAGGAGAATCTCCTTCTTAGTTGACAGGGAAGTGAGGTGCAGCCACCAGGCTTTTTTTTTCCATTCTTGCACGAAAGACCACAAAAGAACTCGTGCAATATTTGACAAAACACCTATTGGGAGTGAGTCACATGGTCCACTGTCGGCTCCATTTTCAGTAGCATTGGGATGGTTTGGTGGACTTGGTTTTAAGAGCCCCTCTAATGATGACAACTTTAGCACTTATTTTATAGTTCTTGACATAAAAATGATAAATGATAAAATTCCCCCCAACATACTCAGTGGTGATTTAAGGCTTGTTTTCTAACCAGTTTCAGCACATTTTGGAACGCCCACTTTTTAGCTCCAAAATGTGGGCGGGCCTGCATCAGCCTGCTCATGTCATCTACATAATACTATAGGCCATTTCATAATGAGTAGTTTGGGTTTTGGTAGCATCTTCATCCTGTATCATGGTATTTTTTTGTGTAGAATTTGAAAGAATGAACAATGCCAGATGTATTGTTGCAGGTTGTAGCAATACAACTAAAGTAGGCGTCACCCTGCATTAATTTCCAAATGATGGGAATACGAGAAAAGTCTGGACCTCCTGTTAAATTGACTCATGCAAAATGGGACAGATTATTTTAAATGATTCTGATTTCGAAGAAGGGTTTTGGTCGGAGATTGAATGGAAATAAATGGAAAAGACTCAAGTCAAAATGCAATCCTAAAAAATCAGGAGTACACTCGAGAGGACAGTCAGCACCTCCGTCAAAACAAAGAAAGCAGAGAAAAAGAAGACAAAATAATTGTATTTTCTAGACCAATGGTCCCCAACCTTTTTGTAGCTGCGGACCGGTCAACGCTTGAAAATTTGTCTCGCGGACCGGGGGGGGTTTGGGGTGTGATTTTTTTTTTTAATTTTTTTTTTTTATATAAAGAAATACAATCATGTGTGCTTACGGACTGTATCCCTGCAGACTGTATTGATATATAGTGTATATATTGTGTTTTTATGTTGATTTACTTAAAAAAAAAAAAAAAAACATTCTTTTTTGGGGACCACTGTTCTAGACTATAGAGCGCACCGGTATATTAGCTGCACCCATCAAATTTTAGGGAACATAAAAATAAGATGTATTTTTTCTAATATTAGCTGCACATATAAGCCACAGATATATAAGTTGCGAAATAAGTTATTTACCCCGCAGTAATTTGTAAATGTTTATTTACATACCTTAATTGTCTGTAAAACGGCTGATTAAACAAAACAGAAGTCCCAGTGACATCTTGGTGAGTTTGCTGAAGAAATTGTGAAAATGAAACAATACAAAAAGAATGCCGTTGTAAGTTAATAATAATACATAAACACTTGTAAACGTGTTAGCATATTAGCTAATGCAAACAACGCCAGCGTCATAACATTACAATAGCTCGTACAAATATGCATGAAAACATTCCGACAGACATCACACATGGGATGGTTTCGTAAGTATAAACAGTTTTAGTCATACTGTAAAACTTACAAATGTTGCTTAGAGTGATGAATAAAGAATCCATACGAATAAAAATGCTATGGACAGCTAGAAGACTGATCGTCATTTTACTTCCAGTAACTTGAAAGCACTAAATGGAAGGACACTGCAGCACCTGATGTAAGCGAACTTGTCATAAAGATGGCGCCTAACACAACAAAACACACCTTCTCAGCGCATTTGCTCGTATTTTATTTTTTTTAAACTATTTTTATTATGGCCGTCTACAATGAAAAATCCATGAATGACCTGCACCATTTCATAAGCCGCAGGGATCAAAGTGTAGGAATAAAGTAGTGGCTTATTGTCCGGAAATTACGGTATATTTTGCATCGTCTTTTACTTATGTTTTCCTGAAAGGGCATGATGAAACTCAGGATATTGTGTCAGTGGAAGAGGAGATGGAAGAGCAGGAGAATCCGGAAATGGAGATTATTTTACATTTCTTGTTCGCTCATAATGTTAATCATGTTGGTTTTGAAGTAATCATGGTTTAGAAAGACAAAAAACATGCAATTAAGTGTTAAAATAGTTTTACATTTATTTATTCACACTGTCTATGTGGGGAAATGGGCTCCAGTTCTGTAGATAACGTCACACCAAGAGGGTGCAACATATCAATTTCTGGCAACCGAAAGGGGGCGTTCCAAGTACAGTTAGTTATCTACACATTACACAAAAACTGATTAAGAGTATGGGAAATGACTGATACCAGGTTCATTTTCAGTTCCAAAAAAACACATAAAGAAAACGTGTTAGTAAAATGTTGGTCATCAGGACGCTATAGGTCATTTAAGCTGTGACACAATTACACTCAAAGTTCGATATAACGCGATCGTTAGGGTCCATAAAATCCCGATTACATCATACACAAGCGCGCATTTCATATAACTTTTTTTTACCCTTTTTTCAAAATAATACAATAAAATTATCCCGATTTATGTGGTAAAAATAGCGGGGGTTTGCAGACTTAACAAGGCATAGTGGTTTAAGTTTGTGAGTTCCTGTCTTGTTGATGGTAAACAGTAGCATGACTCTCTTTAAATTGGTTGAATAATTTTTTGCGTAACTGGTGCTTTGTTCTTGTATGAGTGTTGAGACCGTATAATCCTGTCTCGTCGCAGTTGTACGGACACATTTTTTCTAAGGGGACACGCGTCAATTACCCGCTTCAGAAACGACAACAAAAAGGTCTGTTTGGTTCTTGATGTAGACAGGCTAAAGGAATAAAAGCCCCGCAAAGCCGAACACGGACGGCATCTTGAAAGTAAACAAATAATTGTGGCATCTGCATTACAGCACTGTCGGCAAACGGCGAGGGTTGATGACAAAACCGATGATGTTTGGTGAATAGCCTAGCTCCCACGTGACATGAAGTGAATAGTAGATTGTGCGTCCACGTCATAAATTGGGGCGGACACTCTCCACCAATAGGTCAATACAGTATTGATTTTATAAAATTTTGTGAAAACAACGCGGTGGAAAAAAAACGGGCAAAAATTTGGGGTCCATGGCATGACTGCATTTTATACAACATTGCTTTATATCAGACTTTACCTGTATATGCTTCGCCCGTGTTAACGTTAACTTGCGTGCTGTCTTGGTGAAGTCCATTGGGATTGTGTTCATTTGGAAGCATTGTCACTTTTTTTTTGTCGAGTGTTGCCACTTATTCTGATTAGATTTTAAGTGTTGTGTTTCCATATTGAAGAGCTTTGTGTGTTTCGTGCCAGGCTACTAAATCCATCCCTCCGAAAGAAATTAAATGGCCCCCTGTTTTTTTTTATATATTATAATATTGGGGCGGTATAGCTCGGTTGGTAGAGCGGCCGTGCCAGCAACTTGAGGGTTCCTGGTTCGATCCCAGCTTCCGCCATCCTAGTTACTGCCGTTGTGTCCTTGGGCAAGACACTTTACCCACCTGCTCCCAGTGCCACCCACACTGGTTTAAATGTAACTTAGATATTGGGTTTCACTATGTAAAGCGCTTTGAGTCACTAAAGAAAAGCGCTATATAAATATAATTCACTTCACTTCCCTTATATATATATTTGGCACACACAAAAATGGAATAGACTAGAAAAATGCACAATTTAAAAATAAAAAGCTGAAATACTGACACTAATAACTAATAATAACACAAAGCTATGTCTTTAAATGTACAGTTAGCCTTTTTTCACAACATTAAAATAGCCCTACCTCCACACTTTATGTACTGTAAATTATTCAGGTATTATAATCAATGTAATATGCATATACATATTTAAGCAAATTAATCTGATATTGTGACTTGAGTCCATATTTTCACAAGAAAAATATAAAAACAATCAGTAGACAATGCCTTACGTAAAGGGATGTCCGATAATGGCTTTTTGCCGATATCCGATATTCCGATATTGTCCAACTCTTTAATTACCGATACCGATCACAACCGATACCGATATCAACCGATATATACAGTCGTGGAATTAACACATTATTATGCCTAATTTGGACAACCAGGTATGGTGAAGATAAGGTACTTTAAAAAAAATTTAATACAATAAAATAAGATAAATAAATTTAAAAAAATTCTTGAAAAAAAAAATAAAACAATATAAAAACAGTTACATTGAAACTAGTAATGAATGGAAATTAGTAAAATTAACTGTTAAAGGTTAGTACTATTAGTGGACCAGCAGCACGCACAATCACGTGTGCTTACGGATTGTATCCCTTGCAGACTGTATTGATATATATTGATATATAATGTAGGAACCAGAATATTAATAACAGAAAGAAACAACCCTTTTGTGTGAATGAGTGTGAATGGGTGTAAATGGGGGAGGGAGGTTTTTTGGGTTGGTGCACTAATTGTAAGTGTATCTTGTGTTTTTTATGTTGATTTAATAAAATAAAAAATAAAAAAACCATACCGATAATAAAAAAAATGATACCGATAATTTCCGATATTACATTTTAACCCATCTACATCTCTACTTACGTATATAGCAAAATGTTAGTTTTGAAGAAAATGTTGATGCATTCATGAACAGATGAACTGTACTGCAGACACATGTACACAGACAGTTGAACAGAGACTGTTTGGGCTTCAGTCTGGTTCTCTATTGCTGTGCTCAAGGTCACCACACCTCCCCATTTTTGTGAAGGCAGCAGCTTTGTTGTTGAGTCATTGTTGTATCTGAATGAATAATTCATAGACCTGCGGTATGACGTCTTGGGTCTCTCCACAGTTTCTCTGGTGCTATTATCTTCTCTTCATGTCTGATCACATATCCTAGCTCTTCTCTGCTGTCCTCGGTCCCCATTCGTTGGCATACATGTCACCACTACAATGTACTTGGCTAGTTTTCTTATGCCTGGCTTTTACTCTTCACTCATGCTACTTCCGCTGTTTTTGCCCCTTCTTAGTCCACTCATTGTCCTGAATTGTAATATTTGAACATAGTGTAAGTAAAAAGTGGGAAAGCAAAATGAGAGTAAGATGTCACGGCGCTTATTTAAAAAGTAAATTTAAAATAATAATAATAAGGTGGAAGTATAGAAGAGGAAAAGCGGGCTAAAGGGCTTAGTCCTCAGCTATCTACCTTATACAAGGAACGTGGGCAGTAAAAAGGAAAAGGCGGCATTTCCATGCAAGAATGGTTGACTGGAGAAGTAAATAGAAATGTTTTCACTGATGATGGACACAAATTGAGCCTATCCATCTATTGAAGCTATGATGGAGTATGGCATCTCAGAATAGGTAAATATAATTAAGCAGGCATCCCTTCACTGCACTCTGCACCAACACAAGTAGTCCACTCCCTTATTACATGCAAATGTACATCCTAGATGCTCCATGAAAATCAGGGTAATTATGTTTTGCATTACATTACTGACAGACTTGAAATATTTCTATTGATGGGTATTGGACATTTTCTTGATTCACATGTGGTAAAAACTACTCACACTTCTTCTGCCTAAATAGGGTGAAAATACTTATCGCAGATACGGTAATTTCGAGGAACAATCATCAGAGCATTTAGACATCGAGGGATCCAAATAATTAGTGCTAAATAGCGTGTTTTAAACCAAAAAATGAAATGCACATACAATTAGTCGGTGATCTTCTAAGACTGCGTGCACAATTGATAACAGATGCAAAAGTGTTGCAGACCGCGCTATTCAAATGAAAACTTTGGGTGTATTACCAGCTGTTACCATGGAGACACTACTTTACTTCTAAATCATTGACATACTGTAATGCTTATAATGCTTATAATGAACATACAGTAGACAACTATAATATGTACCACCATTAGTGGGCAACACATAAGCGCTTCTCTAGGTCAAACAAACTTTATAGCACACCGAAGATACGCTGTGGGAGACGAGCCACTAACTGACATGACATGCAGTGTTGCAATAAGTTGTTCTCTGCTGGTCTAACATAAATCGTGATCATAAATATTTTAAAATGGACTTTTATCAGTATATAATGAATTGATATAAATTCATTTTATTTTTAATTTACTTTCCGTAAATATATAAAAGTACCGTAAATTCTGGGCTATAAGCCGCTACCTTTTTCCGATACCCTAAACCCTGCGGCTTATGAGACAGAGTGGCTAATTTATGGATTTTTCTTCGCTGATGGTCATACAAATAAAACAAATAATTGTATATTGGATACTCACTTGTTAGTCACAAGTACGTATCCAATCACAAGTTGTGAGTTGCAAGTTGTGAGTTGCAAAAGCGAAAGAGCTTGGCTGGTCAGTTGAGGCGCATCGGAGCCACACTTGGCTAACAGAGAAATCTGATATCTACTCGCTTTTTTAACCCACAATGGTCAAAGGAGAGCAAAACGTTGATTAGGTTGCAGATATAACTTGCAAGGCCATTTTCAAGACGAACATTTCAGGAGAAGCGAGATCTCGTAAGACGAGGTCTCTATCTGAGCCATCTATCTATGAGCGATACCCCTGGCTTGCGGCTTCCGATGGGTGCTGCAAATTGTGAGATTAACAATTTTATTTCTTTACTTGTTCGACGTTTAATACTCTTGTTGACCTCAACACTGCTATTGTGACGTATAAAGCTCATAACCACATGCTGCCTCGGTGTCTACAGGAGAGGTTCAAACCTAGGGAGAGTCCCTATGACCTCAGAGATTCAGCTGTCTTTCAGAAAGCAAACATAAGAACAAGCTTAAAAAGTAGATGTGTTTCTGTCAGGGGGGTTCATCTGTGGAACAGTTTGGATGATTCCTTAAAATGTTCCAGTTCCATTCACACATTTAAAAAACACTTTAAGACCAATGTCTTGGAAAAATATATCACTCTTGAATCAACACAGTATTTAATACTATGATTATTGTTAATTACAAACTAAATGTGGGATATAAATAATAATGAACGTATAATTGTTTGTATATAGTATATAATTAAAGCAAAGGTTTAATTAACTGTACAAGGATATTTCACATGTCTTTACTGTGTATATAATTGAACAGTGTTTATGTTGTGTACAAGGTGTATTTATAATATGTCGTGCAAAGCAAATGTTATATTTTTTGGAAGCTCATCTTGTATTTGACATTGTTTATAGGGTTAGGCGCAATATCAATCAATCAATCAATGTTTATTTATATAGCCCTAAATCACAAGTGTCTCAAAGGGCTGCACAAGCCACAACGACATCCGCGGTACAGAGCCCACATAAGGGCAAGGAAAAACTCACAACCCCAATGGAACGTCGATGTGAATGACTATGAGAAACCTTGGAGCATATGTGGGTGACACCCCCCCCCCCCCCCCCCCCCCCCCCTCTGGGGGAGACCGGATGCAATGGACGTCGAGTGGGTCTGACATAATATTGTGAAAGTCCAGTCCATCGTAGATCTAACATAATAGTGAGAGTCCAGTCCATAGTGGGGCCAGCAGGAGACCATCTCGAGCGGAGACGGGTCAGCAGCGCAGAGATGTCTCCAACCGATGCACAGGCGAGCGGTCCACCCCGGGTCCCGACTCTGGACAGCCAGCACTTCATCCACCCCGGGTCCCGACTCTGGACAGCCAGCACTTCATCCGTGGCCACCGGACCTGTGCGCCCCCCCCCCCCCCCTCCACAAGGGAGCGGGGGGCAGAGGAGAAAAGAAAAGAAACGGCAGATCAACTGGTCTAAAAAGGGGGTCTATTTAAAGGCTGGACCAGATCTGGACAAATTAAGGCCCGGGGGCCACATGCGGCCCGTTAAGCTTTTCAATCTGGCCCGCCGGACATTCCCAAAATTTTTTTTTAGATATTTAAGATGGCAAGTGTATCTGCCATTGTGATGTGCAGTGATGTTTTCTAATGACCGTAAGTCTTGAACTATACAAAGTATTTCAATGGTTGGAATCTGCACTTATGGATGATATACCTGTTTCTATGGGAATCTAATTAGTTACTATGGTAATCTAATTAGTTAATATGGTCATCTAATTAGTTACTATGGTAATCTACATCACAGCAGCTCAGACGAGGCACCAAGCAGTGTGGGCGGGAAGCGTTTCCACAGACGTGGAAGGAGATTTTCACAAGAAAGTTCTAAAGCTTAGTGATATATCAGATGTATCGGATTGTAGGTGGGTTTATTTTGTACCCTTCGCATTCATATTTCACTGTTTGTTACATTTTTGTTGCGTTTCATTTGATTGTAAATTATGTCGATCGAAAAGGGGCGTGACGTTCATATTTTGTCAATATTCAGTGTTTTATCGTTCATAGAAAAATTTCCAATTCCATTACGTTTTTTAAGGCGGTCTGTCATAACGTTTTTAGCATTCAATCAGACATTATTGTGAGGTTTTGTATCAGTGTTCCTAAAAATAGATATATCGGCCCCCAGACACATTTTTTTCTCAAAATGTGGCCCCCAAGTCAAAATAATTCCCCAGGCCTGGGCTAGAGTATACAAATGAGTTTTAAGATGGGACTTAAATGCTTCTACTTAGGTAGCATCTCTAACTGTTACCGGGAGGGCATTCCATAGTACTGGAGCCCGAATAGAAAACGCACTATAGCCCGCAGACTTTTTTTGGGCTCTGGGAATCACTAATAAGCCAGAGTTCTTTGAACACAGATTTCTTGCCGGTACATATGGTACCATACAGTACAATAAGAGTTCAACTTCAGCCTAAACCCTTTCGGTCTGCAACATTTTCAATTTATGAATGTACAACTGTTGTTTGTACAACTGTTTATTTATGTAAAACTGTTTGTTTATTTTGTTGACCACTGACCGAATAAATAATAAATTAAACTAAACTAAACCAAACTAATATGTTTTTAGAAATATTTTAATTTAGACAGTACCACATAGAGAAATGTTTTAATTGCTGATGTGGGTTTATTGATTTTTAAATACGCTGACAAATAGCCCGTTTTGTACACTATTGAGGTGATTTAATGAACAGTAGTACGCAAATGTGTTTCCGTATAGGATTTCTCCAGCCGTGGTCATGTGGTGACATAAATTATGGTATTATGAGAGGTATTTATTAAAGTCAGACTAAGTAGGGCATCACTGAAGGCCTAGGTGTGAAATGAACAGCCCGCCACTGTATAGGAGATAAATTGATTTGTTGTGGTGTCTGCTGGCTTCAGATCAGCCCTTAAGTCATCCAGCAGCTCAAAAATGTCATTGCTGAATCGATGATATGTCTCTACTATTGTAATTTCTGACAGTTCAAGTATGTCGACATGCACACAGTCGCAGGATTCACTCTGCGCCCTTTGTTTTTGCAGAGATGACTTTGCCACAATGACACAGCCATCTTTGTGCAACTGTTCAGGTACAGGTGCAAAAACAGCATCCGCAAACACATTTAGGCTTGATAGATCACATTGCCGGTGCTAAATGATTATATTTGCATCTCTTCCTCCCATAATTGTTCTGATAATCAGTAGATATTGTAGAATCTAGATATATATGAAGACAAAGACGCTGAATAGATTGTGTGAGCTGTATTGCTCATTGAAGAGACTCAATCCTCTGTGCACAAGCTTTGAAGATAAGTTGTGCATGCGCTATCAAGTTTGTACATGTTTTATTAATTACAAACTATTAAATGTTAACAGAAAACACATTTGATGTAGAATAACTACAATTTTACATGCAGAAAAATTACCTGGATAAATGAACATTTGATTTAATTTGTACCTTTATAATAGACTCAACAGGTGGTTTGAAGAGCAGACGGAGAGCCTTATGAATACCAGCTCAGTACTTTGCCTAGACTTCTCTGTTGAATTCAATAGTGTTTCTCACCTTATTATCCAAATACGGCTTCCTTGTTACATTCTTCAGCTCATGGACAACGGCTGTGACATCAAGTGATGCAATCACACAAATGCGCGAGACTACTTTGCTGTCTACAAAACAGTAAGCTCTGTATTACCCTTGAGTTTAGCTGGATTTACCTTGGCAATGGGTTGCCTTCAGTGAAGTCTGATACCACGGACTCGAAGGTTCTCTTTGATTGTACCATTGTACCGTATGCTACAACTGTATTCATCTCTATGGTGGTTTATTTTTCAGCCATACTCAATAAAAAAAATCATATATATTGAGTTACCAGTGTGTGTTTAATCATACTAAAACCAAGACATATTTTTCTTGAAAATGTTTTGAAGCTTATAAAAATCAAGGTATGTCTATTTAAGTAGACCCAGATATGATTGATACAAGTTGTTATGTCAATCAATTACCTCGGCACACCAACGGATTAGGAGTGTACTTCTAACGACAGATTATTAGCTACAGTACCACAGCTGCTGACATTTACAGAATGTCATTGGTGACATATACACAAGAAGACACAATAACATAGTCAAATAGGAGGGTGGAGATAGCTAATGACCACTGCTGAGAAAAAATATACCAAAAAAATATAAAAGACCTACACAGGCAATTAAATACATATTTTACTCATCCACAACACCAAATCATAGCTATCGTCAGCAGAGTTGTTTGAATATCATCGTCTATTGATGACTTGATTGGCATTTGAACATGTGGGACACCCTGTTTGGCTGTGTGCTGTCGTTAGGAATGTGTTGTGTTAGGTTTGATTCAATTGATTTAATTGTGCATGGATGCTGATTGATTGGTGTTGACAAAGCAGCAGCATGTGCACACAGCATACTACCATGTCTGTAATTTACTACTAACTGATTGTCGAGCATGCGCTTAAGATAACAGAGTCGCTTGCTGTATTTTTAAGAGGACCTTGTGAGGATAGACAACCCTGAGAATGTTTACGGAATAAAAATGACTACCTCAAATGGGTTCTTCTGTGGGGGGCAGGAGGTGAACAACACAACCAATAGATATGAGATAAGATTAACAGAGTTTTGAGGCTTAAAAAAGAATGTAATCTGCATATTTTCCTCCTTTCCATCAACCTTCAAAACAAAGTAGATGCACACCTGCCCCATCAAATTATTCTCAGGATGAAGAAATTACCGCCTTTCTTGCCTTGATGGAGCTGTGGCTCAATGAGCAGCATCCACAAAGCAATCTGGAATGTCCCACCGTGACTTGATAGATGGCTCTAGGTCTAGAAGATCAATTGGCATTTATTACAACAAAACAGACCAGATACTCTATCTATTTTTCATTTTGCTTACAGTATATCATATTTCATCAATTCCAATGTCACCCTCTAATAGTTACTTCAGTCTAGCATAGAAATAAAGAGACACACGTTATAGTATTGTTTTATATCCACTTGCTACTTTGTGAATGTGTTACAACAGTACAATGGTTGTAAGTAAGCAGGTTTATAAAAAAACACAGCACTGATATAGCCATGAGACTTTGTAGGTAGGTGTCACATGTGCAGAGCAAGTATCCATTTGGTTCTGGTGTGCATCATAACAAAAATGGATATATTTTTTGTTGCCATTTGCGCTTAGGAGAGTCGTCAGCAGTTAAACAATGTTTAGTGCTGTTGCTGGTTTTCCAGTGCTGTTTTAAGACTTTGTATCACACTTGATTTTTTTCAGTTGTCTATGACTGGTTGTCATGCATTTTAGTCCCATCTGAGTTTAGTGTTTATTCGTCTAGAAGTAGAATAAATAAATTGACAACCAGGTTTTGCTCCTACCAGTTTTTGTTTTTAAAATGTAAGGGTTACCTAATGTGTTTTTTTTATTGTCATAATGCTATTGTGCGACAAATTACCTTGGACTTTAAGCCAGATGATTAAGTAAATGATCGGTAAACACGGTGAAGTGTGTTGCCCAGAAGAAAAGGTATTTTGGATTTTGACTGTTATCGAGACATTACTAAAAGGGCCAGACGAGATAATGTATTCACAGAGAGGAAATGGGCATATATCAGGATGAACAACAATTCTGTGGCCCTCTCTTTTTCCCTATGAATTTAATTTTCCCCTGTACTCATGTTCTTCTTGAACAGACTATTATTCCACACGACGTGTTTCATTAATAACGTGCTATAAACAGAGACCAATAGTATTATTGAATTGGGCTTGCTTTTTTGTTACATAGTTGTGCCGATTATATAGTTAAAGTTTAGATAGTCATTAAGTAGAGCTGATTTGTTGGTTGTTGGTCTGTTTTCTCATTCTGCTTGAGTTAAAATAGAACACCAACAATTGTTGCCAATGGTCTGATGCTGTATTACCCAAATATTTGCTTGGTTTTAAAATAACCAAATCACTTACAAGGATTTCTTCCCATCAACTTGCTCTAAATTAAATCATTATAATATAGTAGAACCTAAAATTTCAAGCATTGGTTCTTGAACAGGGTTCATAAATAAAAAATTTTGTGCAGTATTTGGAAGCAAATGTTCTTATGATAAATAAGGTAAACATGACTAATAGGTTCTAGCCTCGAAATAAGTCCCAATTTTAGTTGAAGTGTGTCCCCTTTCTTTAAATATATTATAAAGTGTGAGACAGTACTTTATATCAAACAAACATAACAAGGAAGTGATGGATCAACTTTATATTTGATAACAAAGCCAAAACAAACTAACAACTTTATCAATCAATTAATCAAAATGTACTTATACAGCCCTTTATCAGAAATGCCTTAAAGGCACAAGCCACAACAACATCCTCAGCTCAGATCCCACATCAGAGCAAGCAAAAACTCAACCCAATGGGGACAACGAGAAACCTTGGAAGGGACCGCAAATGTGGGGACCCCCCCTCCCCTGCCAACACACACACGCACACGTACATTCACACACACACACTGTGTCAGTGTTGGTGGACTCATAGTTTAAAATCACAAACCTACCTAACCTTAAAGGATAACTGCACCTTTTTGGAATTTTGCCTATCATTCACAATCCTTATGTGAGACAAGCATGCATTTTTCTTTTTTTGGAATTCTAACTCGTAAATAAACGCTAGCAAAAGTCAGCTAACAATGGAGCCAAAGGGAGTCACTCTATTTTGCCTATATAGCACTCTAAGAAAACATCCCAAAACCATAATCACTGTTTTATAAACACACCGTAAGTATAAATGTAATGTAGTAACAGGGACATTCATAATAACATGTAATATTTACATATTTTGATAGTTTTAAGCAAACGGCGGTGTATTCATTTCACACACGTATCACAAAGTTCGCTTTTCGCTCCAATAATAACACTAATACTCAAAACAGACTTCATGAGAGCCATCACAGACTACTTCGGGACAAATGATGATACAGAACCTTATGGTTTTTAGCCTGAATATACGGAACAAAAGTGAGACGTTTTCGAAGCTGAGTGATAAACAGATTAAGCTTTAGTGAAACACTAAGCATCATGTAGCAGTATTGCTAAGTGCTAAACACGAAATATAAACTACGACCATGAGAAAACAATCCATTACTGTACAATGTCTGCTCTCACTAGGATGCCGACTGATGTGATGTTTATATGTTGAAGAATTAATCATAATCCTCCCGCGGGTAAAAAAAAAAAAAAAAAAGGTGGCCGCAAACGAGCAATTCTTTGGTGTCTTTCTCGCCATCTCCGGGTCTAAGTTGAATGTCAAAGTTAACAAACTTCTTGGTTCATGGCCACATCTTTCCACTATACAAATGAGAGGCATGATTTATAATCTAAAATTAACTTTCACCAGCTAAGAGGTGATACAGCAGCAGCAATGGCATCAGCTCAGTATGTCTGTACTGTACCTGACTAAGCTACTCATGTGATCACGCGGTAGTTTGTCAGTGTTAGCACTTATAATAACAATATCGCTAAAAATTGGTTAATATTCATGTCACGAGATTAAAATTGAAAATTGTAAATAGAGTATAGTTGGCAGTTTTTGGATGTTTTTTTAAATGGCTTTAAAGGCCTACTGAAATGTGATTTTCTTATTTAAACGGGGATAGCAGGTCCATTCTATGTGTCATACTTGATCATTTCGCGATATTGCCATATTTTTGCTGAAAGGATTTAGTAGAGAACATCGACGATAAAGTTTGCAACTTTTGGTCGCTGATAAAAAAGCCTTGCCTGTACCGGAAGTAGCAGACAATATGCAAGTGACGTCACAGGTTGTGGAGCTCCTCACATCCGCACATTGTTTACAATCATGGCCACCAGCAGCGAGAGCGATTCGGACCGAGAAAGCGACAATTTCTCCATTAATTTGAGCGAGGATGAAAGATTTGTGGATGAGGAAAGTGAGAGTGAAGGACTAGAGGGCAGTGGGAGCGATTCAGATAGGGAAGATGCTGTGAGAGGCGGGTGGGAGCTGATATTCAGCTGGGAATGACTAAAACAGTAATTAAACACAAGACATGTATATACTCTATTAGCCACAACACAACCAGGCTTATATTTAATATGCCACAAATTAATCCCGCATAACAAACACCTCCCCCCTCCCGTCCATATAACCCGCCAATACAACTCAAACACCTGCACAACACACTCAATCCCACAGCCCAAAGTACCGTTCACCTCTCCAAAGTTCATACAGCACATATATTTCCCCAAAGTCCCTAAAGTTACGTACATGACATGCACATAGCGGCACGCACGTACGGGCAAGCGATCAAATGTTTGGAAGCCGCAGCTGCATGCGTACTCACGGTACCGTGTCTGCGTATCCAACTCAAAGTCCTACTGGTAAGAGTCTCTGTTGTCCCAGTTCTCCACAGGCCAATGGTAAAGCTTGACTGTCATCTTTCGGGAATGTAAACAATGAAACACCGGCTGTGTTTGTGTTGCTGCAGCCGCCCGCAATACACCGCTTCCCACCTACAGCTTTCTTCTTTGCTGTCTCCATTGTTCATTGAACAAATTGCAAAAGATTCACCAACACAGATGTCCAGAATACTGTGGAATTTTGCGATGAAAACAGACGACTTAATAGCTGGCCACCATGCTGTCCCAAAATGTCCTCTACAATCTGTGACGTCACGCGCAGACATCATCATACCGAGACGTTTTCAGCAGGATATTTCGCGCAAAATTTAAAATTGCACTTTAGTAAGCTAACCCGGCCGTATTGGCATGTGTTGCAATGTTAAGATTTCATCATTGATATATAAACTATCAGACTGCGTGGTCGGTAGTAGTGGGTTTCAGTAGGCCTTTAAGGGCACAATAGAGTAATGCCATTAGTTGCATTGTTACCCACCTTGTACTTGCCGTATTTTACGAATTACAATTAGAAACACACATGTGCTCTTCTCCAACATAGGGATTGTGAATGATAGGAAATGTTTTTAAAAAAGTGCAGTTCCCCTTTAACATTCAGGTCACTGCAATGATTAAGAATTTAAAAAAAATTAAATCCACTTTACCAAGTTGATAAATCTTTTTGGCGTTCAACAAAAGGAAGAGGAGAGGGGCAAGACGCAATGTAGTGCAACGCAGCAGATGCGGTTTGTTTTCCTGAATGTTTCAAATCCATTGTGCATCGCTTTCTTGGACATATATCGGTCTAGCAAATCTAGAAAAATGCTGTATTTAAAGCTAAAGAACACACAAAATACATGTGGAAGGGGATTCATATGGCTACGTTCATCACAGTTTACCTGTCACATGAAACATGACAAATTAGGGGGGTGCACTATCCACTTTAGCCGCCAAATGGCAGTAGTGTTAAATATCATGAAAGGTGTTGTGACTATTTCAACTTGGACAACGACGTCTGTTGCTGTGTCGAGTGGCGCTTTCCATCATTTTCAGCAGAGTTAATTGTAAAATTATCAATCCCCCACCCCCTTCCTCTCACGGGAGATCCACCCACACATGGCCATATGAATTTATTCCCTACTGTAGCACCTACCACAGTAGTTAACGACAGCACTGCTGAGCCGACGATAAGCACCGGAGTGTGATGAGCCCGCCAAGAATGGATGTGACACCAGAAACAAAATGGCTGCGATGCGAGGCACACATTGAATAAATGAAATGTTCGTACATTGAGACAAAGTTAGTACAACATTGCATATTGTTATTAGGGCCTTGGTTTCGTAATTAATTTTTTTTTACAATGAGAGGTTTGTCAATTTTGATTCTAATGTAATTATAATTTTGAATTATAAACCTTTTTTTTTTTTTTTTAACAAACAAACTCATAAATATAGTTATACATTTGCAGGGGTCAACATTGCATTTTAAGTTGGGAATGGTATTTCTTTTTACATTTTAACCGATATTAGAGCTAAATCCTTACTGATGCCCAAACTTGTGATGATCCGCTGCCCGGATCATGTTTTCTTTATGTTTAGGATTCCCTTAGTTCTGTTTTTCAGCACCCGGGTTAGTGTTTCTTGGTTGCCATGGGTGCTGATTATTTCACCTGCCTATAATTAGTGGTCGGGACGCTCACCTGCACCCGGGCACTAATCAGAGAGCTATTTATTCCTGCCTCTTGCCACACTTGGGCTGGCTGTTTTGTTTGCATCACGCAACAGCTTTGTTTGATGATTCTTGCTTCTTGTTCGTGTTTTCTATGCTAAGCTTTTCCGTTATTATCAACAGCAGTATCAAGATTAGTTACAATTTCAACATAGCAGTGATTAAAAATCCTTCAATGACATTATAATTAGACATTTATAAAAAAAAATGAAAATGAACAATAGTGTCACCGTGGCTTACACTTGCATCACATCTCATAAGCTTGACAACACATTGTGTCCAATATTTTCACAAAGATAATCCATCCATCCATCCATCTTCTTCCGCTTATCCGAGGTTGGGTCGCGGGGGCAGCAGCCTAAGCAAGGAAGCCCAGACTTTCCTCTCCCCAGCCACTTCGTCCAGCTCTTCCCGGGGGATCCCGAGGCGTTCCCAGGCCAGCCGGGAGACATCGTCTTCCCAACAAGTACTGGGTCTTCCCCGTGGTCTCCTACCAGTTGGACGTGCCCTAAACACCTCCCAAGGGAAGCGTTCGGGTGGCATCCTGATCAGATGCCCGAACCACCCCATCTGGCTCCTTTCGATGTGGAGGAGCAGCGGCTTTACTTTGAGCTCCTCCCGGATGGCAGAGCTTCTCACCCTATCTCACAGAGAGAGCCCCACCACCTGGCGGAGGACACTCATTTCGGCCGCTTGTACCCGTGATCTTGTCCTTTCGGTCATGACCCAAAGCTCATGACCATAGGTTAAGATGGGAAAGTAGATCGACTGGTAAATTGAGAGCTTTGCCTTCCGGCTCAGCTCCTTCTTCACCACAACGGATCGATACAGCGTCCGCATTACTGAAGACGCCTCACACACAGTGTTACTCACGATCCACTCTTCCCTCACTAGTGAACAAGACTCCTAGGTACTTGAACTCCTCCACTTGGGGCAGGGTCTCCTCCCTAACCCGGAGATGGCATTCCACCCTTTTCCGGGCGAGAACCATGGACTCGGACTTGGAGGTGCTGATTCTCATCCGAGTCGCTTCACACTCGGCTGCGAACCGATCCAGTGAGAGCTGAAGATCGTGGCCAGATGAAGCCATCAGGACCACATCATCTGCAAAAAGCAGAGACCTAATCCTGTAGCCACAAAACCGGATCCCCTCAACGCCTTGACTGCGCTTAGAAATTCTGTCCATAAAAGTAATGAACAGAATCCGTGACAAAGGGCAGCCTTGGCGGAGTCCAACCCTCACTGGAAACATGTCCGACTTACTGCCGGCAATGCGGACCAAGCTCTGACACTGATCATACAGGGAGCGGACCGCCACGATCAGACAGTCCGATAACCCATTCTCTCTGAGCACTCCCCACAGAACTTCCCAAGGGACACGATCGAATGCACAAAGATAAAATAAGTCATATTTTTGGTTCATTTAATAGTTAAAACAAATGTACATTATTGCAATCAGTTGATAAAACATTGTCCTTTACAATTATAAAAGCGTTTTTACAAAAATCTACTGCTCTGCTTGCTTGTCAACAGACTGGGGTAGATCCTGCTGAAATCCTATGTATTGAATGAATAGAGAATCGCGTTGAATGGAAAAAAATCAATTTATAATCGAATCGCGACCTCAAGAATCAATATTGAATCGAATCGTGGGACACCCAAAGATTCTCAGCCCTACAGATCATATTTTCAAATTCTTAAATGACATGACTAAATTGATCATTAAGAAATATTTTCAACATTGACAAATAAAGTCCACAATAAATTGTAATATTTACCGCCGTAAAAACAGAAGTCATACAAAACAGTGTTAATGTGCAAAAAAACTTGCTTGTTTCAGCTATTTTTCTAACACCCTTATTTTGTTTGCGTGGTCTGACAGAATATAGCATGCAGCGCTTTTATTGTGAAGGCCGGAGGCGTGCTGTTGGTCTTCTGGGCTCCTAACGGCTCTGTGTTTTGATGAGACGAGGCTGTGTTCAAATAAAAAGTACCTCGGTTTCTTGCCTGGCGTCCTTTCTGTACACTGAGCTTGCACCACCACAGTGGTCATGTTACTAGACCCCCGTGTACACTGTAATGTTGATGCTCAGAATGCTTGTTTGTCAGTCTTCAGAGTGGTGCCGATTATTAAGCTGCCACAGGTGTGCCTCGTCTTCTCGTTCCTGGCCGGACGTCACAAGAAACACAAGAGACAACGAGTAGGGGTAACTAATACAGAATAAAAGACATGAGGAAAACTCGATATAACCTTTAATTGTATGTGACAATACATTTAGAACATAGGTCACTTGTTCATTCTTTGGTGACACTGAAGTACATTGAGCAAAACAGAAGACGAGGTGCCTCTGTGTGTTTGTCAGTCTTTGGATTCAGCGGTATCAAGAAGATAATCATTTTGTTTAAATCCAAGCCATGCTTGACTGCACACAAGCGTAACCCATTAGGTGTCTAATCACTCCTGTCTTTTTTCTTGATGAATACGTATGAATGTGTGCGTGCAAGTGTGTAGTCGTCTACTGTTACACATTTGGTCACTTTCATTCATGGGTCATTTATTTAATCAATGTCGTCAAGTCAGGACACATTAGGTCAGATTTGATTTAATGCAGACATTGAGGTCAGTGACCACCAATAGAAGGCTGAATCAAACGGGTTCTACGAAATGTTAAATGACCAACTAAAGTTGTAGATAAGCAAACCAATTACGCTGATTCCTTTATTATACTGCAACATCAATTGCTAATATTTGGTAACATCAGTAGGTTCACTGCAAAAAGTCAGTGTTCAAAAACAAGAAGAAAAAAAAAATACAAAAATGAGGGGTATTTTATATGAACTTAGCAAAATTATCTGCCAATGGAACAAGACAATTTGGTTTGACAAGGCTTTCCAAAACAAGTAAAATTAGCTAACTTCAATGAACCCAAAAATACCTTAAAATAAGTATATTCTCAATATTAAAAAGTGCTCTTTTCTTGGTAGAAAAAAAAAAAAGAGACCTTTTTGCTCAATATGCAGAGGGGTTAGTGCATCTGCCTCACAATACGAAGGTGCTGAGTAGTCTGGGGTTCAATCCCAGGCTCGGGATCTTTCTGTGTGGAGTTTGCATGTTCTCCCCGTGACTGCGTGGGTTCTCTCCGGGTACTCCGGCTTCCTCCCACCTCCAAAGACATGCACCTGGGGATAAGTTGATTGGCAACACTAAATTGGCCCTAGTGTGTGAATGTGAGTGTGAATGTTGTCTGTCTGTCTGTGTTGGCCCTGTGATGAGGTGGCGACTTGACCAGGGTGTACCCCGCCTTCCGCCCGATTGTAGCTGAGATAGGCTCCAGCGCCCCCCGCGACCCCGAAGGGAATAAGCGGTAGAAAATGGATGGATGGGATGTTGAAAAATATTCTTAAATTAAGTAAATGCTAGTGCCATTATCTTGACATAATGATATGCGCTCGACATTACATTTACTTATACTAAAAACTAATTTATTGTTCTTAATGGAAAGGCAACAAGGCAACCGATTGTTACTCTTGTGGTCTCCTAGCCGCTCAGGCAAATCATATGGTCTAAAAATGCATTTTTCCATCGATAAAATGACATCATCGCACCAAGTGTATGCTTTTTCAGTCAATTAGTGCGCATATATACAGCCCGTGCCACCCGGCCAAAAAATTTTTAATCGTAATTTTGAAGAATTTATCTGAATATGCATGAACTATTTCTGTTCAAAATAGTTTGAAATGTCACATGTTAAATGTTTAAATAGTCAGTTTGCTGTACTGTGCCAACTGTACTACTATATGAATACGTATTTTCTATTGTTTCATTGAAAATAAAACAGCAAAGTCCATTTGGCTGTCATCTGTTTTAATTATGAGACACATATGTGTCAAAGTCATGATTTTTTTTTCATGCTTGAAATAAGAAATTATTACTTTAATTATTACTTTAAAAAAGTAGCTTTATACTTGTGAGTATTGATGACACAGCTGTGCAACAGTTGATATTCTACAAACCCTGTTTCCATATGAGTTAGGAAATTGTGTTAGATGTAAATATAAATGAAATACAATGATTTGCAAATCATTTTCAACCCATATTCAGTTGAATATGCTACAAAGACAACATATTTGATGTTCAAACTGATAAACATTTTTTTTTGTGCAAATAATCATTAACTTTAGAATTTGATGCCAGCAACACGTGACAAAGAAGTTGGGAAAGGTGGCAATAAATACTGATAAATTTGAGGAATGCTCATCAAACACTTATTTGGAACATCCCACAGGTGAACAGGCAAATTGGGAACAGGTGGGTGTCATGATTGGGTATAAAAGTAGATTCCATGAAATGCTCAGTCATTCACAAACAAAGATGGGGCGAGGGTCACCACTTTGTCAACAAATACGTGAGCAAATTTTTGAACAGTTTAAGAAAAAACTTTCTCAACCAGTAATTGCAAGGAATTTAGGGATTTCACCATCTTTGGTCCGTAATATCATCAAAGGGTTCAGAGAATCTGGAGAAATCACTGCACGTAAGCAGCTATGCCTGTAACCTTCGATCCCTCAGGCTGTACTGCATCAACAAGCGACATCAGTGTGTAAAGGATATCACCACATGGGCTCAGGAACACTTCAGAAACCTACTGTCAGTAACTACAGTTGGCCGCTACATCTGTAAGTGCAAGTTAAAACTCTCCTATGCAAGGCAAAAAACGTTTATCAACAGCACCCAGAAACGCCGCCGGCTTTGTTGGGCCTGAGCTCATCTAAGATGGACTGATACAAAGTGGAAAAGTGTTCTGTGGTCTGACGAGTCCACATTTCAAATTGTTTTTTGAAACTGTGGACGTCGTGCCCTCCGGACCAAAGAGGAAAAGAACCACCTGGATTGTTATAGGCGCAAAGTTGAAAAGCCAGCATCTGTGATGGTATGGGGGTGTATTAGTGCCCAAGACATGGGTAACTTACACATCTGTGAAGGCGGCATTAATGCTGAAAAGGTACATACAGGTTTTGGAGCAACATACAGGTATGTTGCCATCCAAGCAACGTTACCATGGACACCCCTGCTTATTTCAGCAAGACAATGCCAAGCCACGTGTTACATCAACGTGGCTTCATGGTAAAAGAGTGTGGGTACTAGACTGGCCTGCCTGTAGTCCAGACCTGTCTCCCATTGAAAATGTGTGGCGCATTATGAAGCCTAAAATACCACATTGGAGACCCCCGGACTGTTGAACAAGTTAAGCTGTACATCAAGCAAGAATGGGAAAGAATTCCACCTGAGAAGCTTAAAAAATGTGTCTTCTCAGTTCCCAAACGTTTACTGAGTGGTGTTAAAAGGAAAGGCCATGTAACACAGTGGTGAACATGCCCTTTCCCAACTTCTTTGTCACTTGTTGCTGGCATCAAATTCTAAAGTTAATGATTATTTGCAAAAAAATATATATGATTATCAGTTTGAACATCAAATATGTTGTCTTTGTAGCATATTCAACTGAATATGGGTTGAAAATGATTTGCAAATCATTGTATTCCGTTTATATTTACATCTGACACAATTTCCCAACACATATGGAAACGGGGTTTGTAATTTCAAGCATGTTTTACTCAATATAGGTCATAAAATCTCAGCAACAAGCTATCTTACTGAGATATTTTAGGACCAAAACCCTTAAAACAAGTAAAACACTCTAATATAAAATCTGCTTAGTGAGAAGAATTATCTTATCAGACAGAAAATAAGCAGAATATCATCTTTATTTGAGATAATCAATCTTACTTAGATTTCAGTTTTTGCAGTGTTGACTGTAAGGTAAGTTACTTGTAATGTGATGTTATCCCCTCAACTCTAATGCAATTTAAAAACAATGGGAAATGCCGTTAGGACGTCTGCTACACAACAAGAAAAAAAGACGACCTTTCTGTGGAGAATGCATGTTCTCGACGTAAACATCTGAAAAATGACTATGAACATCTGAAAAATGTAGTCCATGTGTCGTCTGTACCTATTCACTTTTGGTTTCTCTGTTGGCAGAGGGCTAGCTGGTGTAGCTAATTGAAGTATGTCCATACACAGCATGGAGCCGCTCGTTTAGGTTACTAGTTCTTGCCTTCATAGCGACAGATAAACTACATTCCTTAGAAGTATCATTATCACCACAGGACTGGAAGAGTAGGTAAGCACGCACAACACCAAGCAAGAGAGTGCTAAGCTAGCTTGAATGTGTAGTAGCAGAACCAACAATGTTTGTTGACGTTAATAGAAGTGTAGCTGGAATCACGCAACAGCGCAGAGTACGTTAGTATTAAGAGAACAACTCGCTATAGCGCACTTCAAATATTGCTTGCAGATTTACTACATCACAGATTGTTTTTGTTGAAAAAACTTACAACAAAAAAATTTAAGCATAGTTTACATGTTTTTGGTTTAAATTATCCACACAGAAAATCTTCATTTGGACATCTGTGTGTGTAGTTCGCATGTTGTCCCCGTGCGTATGTGGGTTTTCTCCGGGTACTCTGGCTTCCTCCCGCATTCCAAAACTATGCATGTTAGGTTATTTAAAGACTCTAAATTGTCAATAGGTATGAATGACAGTGTGAATTGTTGTTCATCCAAATGCTTCCTGCGATTGGCTGGCAACCAGTCTAAGGATTTACTGACTCTTTTCCAAAGTCAGCTGGGATAGGCACCAGCCTACAAGCAACCCTAACGAGGATACGCGGTATAGAAAATGGATGGATGGATGGAATCCACCTTTGTCGGCATTTGTTTACTGCAGCCATGTCCCGTACCATCCATCCATCCATCCATCCATTTTCTACCGTTTATTCCCTTCGGGGTCGCGGGGGGCGCTGGAGCCTATCTCAGTTACAATCGTGCGGAAGGCGGGGTACACCCTGGTCAAGTCGCCACCTCATCGCAGGGCCAACACAAATAGACAGACAACATTCACACTCACATTCACACACTAGGGCCAATTTAGTGTTGCCAATCAACCTATCCCCAGGTGCATGTCTTTGGAGGTGGGAGGAAGCCGGAGTACCCGGATGGAACCCACGCAGTCACGGGGAGAACATGCAAACTCCACACAGAAAGATCCCGAGCCCGGGATTGAACCCAGGACTACTCAGGACCTTCGTAATGTAAGGCAGACACACTAACCCCTCTTCCACCGTGCTGCCCTTGTCCCGTACCAATTAACCGCAATTAATAAATGTCGACTATAAATCTAAATATTTCTACTCAGCAAACATGTTGTAATTATTAGCTAGTTAGATGCAGTGCTGCTCGTTGTCGGTTTGCAGCCAGCTAGCTGAACAGCCAACAGGGTAGCATTTGTGAAATATTTTCAGTAAACATTAAATCACAGAAATCTGTATTAATTGGATCGGATATTTTCGATTCGTAAATACTTGATCGGATCGGCCCCATCCCTAGTTTCCTCCCACAGTTCTAAAACTTGCCTCTTGGGTTTGTTAGACTTAGACACTTAGACTTAGACAAACTTTAATGATCCACAAGGGAAATTGTTCAACACAGTAGCTCAGTTTCAATGATGGAAAGTGTAAGGGATGGAAAGGACAATGCAGGTATAAATAGACTAATATAGCGATAAAAAAAATCTAACATATATACGGATATATACAAAATATGTTTACAGAATAATATATAAACAGATATATTATATTATGTCTATAACATATATACAATATATACCAATGACCATGTACAATATTATAGTATATACAGTATATGTGACAGCAGCAGCATAAAATAGAGAGTAGATCCAGCAGAAAATAGAAAATAGACATTATAAACATTATAAACAAAGAGAAGTATGTAACCCGGGTGACAAAACCCCATTTAAATATCCTGTCTATTTATTTTTCGTCGTCTAAGCTGTTATTGCGTGCGTCATTACGTCACGCGGTCACGTGACTTGCGTGCGTCATTACGTCACGCGGTCACGTGACTTAACGCGGCTGTCAGACAGCATAAAACCCGGAAGTCAACTGCTACCGGTGAGAGCGAGAGGGACACACTGTGAGGTTGCTGCAGGAGCCGACTACCGGAGCCGTGGGTCGTCCGCGGGAGTGTTTGAGAGTGATTTATCTGCGGAATTGGCCAGGTTGGATGGCGAGCTTAGAGCCCCTGAACTAGAGTCTAAAGCTTTATGCCTGGAACCGAACTACTTGAACTGAATCCACCCAACCGAACCCCGGGCTGGTAGGAGGCTTCTCAGCAGCCGCCCTCTGTTTTCCCTTCTTTTTGCCAAAACGCAACGAGTTCATTGCGGTCCTCCTGAACCTTCACTTTTTCCCCGTCCCTTCACTAAAACCCCTCTGGACACTGCCACCACAACGTGGACTTAGCGGGGCCATTTAATGAACTACGTATTTGTGTTGCGCTCATACCATCGTTGGTAAAAAACAAGGACTAAATCACGTATACTGATGTTGTAAATAACTGAACGTTGTGTGAATTGATGTATATGTGAATGGCCATTTGAATTTATATGTTTAATGTTGTTTGTTATTTTTCCTATTATTCTTTAATATAATTTGGTACCACTTAAACATAAATCCTGTGTTCAGTCTTTATTACTCTCCATTCCTAGAGCTGAATTTAGTTTCTTCTGATCTAGCCCAGACATATCATTTACTGTTTTATTTAGTACTTGTACAGTGCTTTATTGAAGTAACATACAGGTTACATAACGTGGCGAGCTAGCCAGGAGTGGAGGGGAATAACTGAACAATTTTTTTGTGGTACTCATATTGTTTTGGAAAAATGGAATTATTCGAGAAACATGGCATTAAGATTCCAAATGCAGTTTTGATCGAAGACGCGACAAAAACTCAAACCGACGACGAAGTAGTTGAATTTTTACAGCAGTATGGGTCTATTTCAAAAAAAGAAATTATAGATGAACCCGAATCTGATTTTCACTGTTCGATTGTCGTAGAGTACAGCTCAGGCGCCGCATTGGTTGCGTTACGTCCACTTCTGCCGTATACGTATGTGTGTGATACGGAAAAAGTGGCTTATAAAATTTCAGAACTCGCTACAGTCTACGCGGACGAGGTAGGGAAGCGAAAGACCAATGATTACCTCTCTGAGCTAGAAAGAGTTGCGAAACTGACCGGCCAAGATTTTTCAATCATTCTAAGTGGGGTGATGTCTCTGCTTGGTCAGAAGGTCAACAAGCTCCACACCACCGCCAATGAGGACGAGGATCTTTCCGAAGACAGTAAAAAGCATTCGGCTGATCTTGCCGCTTCGAACCAGCATGTGGAACTGCTGCCACGAGTCCAGCCAGATCCTACAGCCCAAACCAGCACAAGACCCCCTCCGCCAGCCATGTTGCACGGAAATCTTAACCCACCTGAAGTTCAACGTTATGTAGTCGAACATATCGTGAAGAACGGCGATAGTGCTATGAACCTGTCAGCGCAGCGTCTCAGAGCCTTCTCAGGAAGATCGCCTAGATCTCCAATAGAGTCCGATTATGACACATGGCGTGCCGGGGTAGAGCTGCTACTGAAGGATCCCGCCGTGTCCGACCTACAGCGCTCACGCAAGATCTTCGATAGCTTGTTATCACCTGCTGCGGATATGGTGAAGCACCTGAAACCGGACGCTCCTCCAGCCGTGTATTTACAGACACTTGACTCAGCATACGGCACGGTCCAGGATGGTGATGAGCTATACGTCAAGTTTATGGACACGTTCCAGGATGCTGGAGAGAAACCGTCTAAATATTTGCAACGTCTACAGGTGGCGCTGAACCAGGCTGTGAAACGAGGCGGTGTACTGAACAAAGACTTTGAAAGACACCTTCTGACTCAGTTTTGCCGTGGCTGTTGGAACAACTCCCTAATAACAGAACCCCAACTGAAACTAAGGAAAAAGAACCCCCCAACGTTTGCTGAATTTCTGCTCTTGCTGCGAACTGAAGAGGATCGTGAAGCAGCAAAGTCCATCCGTATGCAGCAACATCTCGGCTCTTCACGCTCCAGGGCTGCAAACCATGCGCAGTACGCCTACACAGACAGTGCAGAGAGGGGAGAGATTGCTGCTCTCACCAACGTCACGCAGCAGCTCGCTAAACAACTGGCCGACGTCCAGAAGCAGCTCGCAACACTCACTGCTGCACAGTCAAGATCCTGTCAGTCTGCTGCTTTCAAGCCCACGCCTGGTGGTATGTCGGGTGAGGGCCAGGGGACGGGCAAGCAACCAAAGAACCCGTCTCCTGTTCCCAAGCCTGGCTACTGCTATCGGTGTGGTGAAGATGGTCATATAAGGACATACTGTGATAACCCCCTGAACTCTGCATTGGTTGCTGCCAAGAAGAAACAGTTTGCAGAAAAGCAACAAAGCTGGAAAAGATCGAACTTCTCTGTTGTGGACCCACAATGTCCCAACCCGAAGAAGAAATATGTCAAATGTCAAGAAATGATCCAAAGCACTATTGCTGTTCCATCCCGGTTACCTAAAGGCTTGGTCGGATCCCGCTGTACAGCAAACATCAAAATCGCTGGCGAAGAATTCAACTGTTTGTTGGACACCGGATCGCAAGTAACTACGATCCCAGTCTCGTTCTACAACCAGCATTTTGCGGACCAGCCGGTGAAACCCCTGCGTGACTTACTGCAAGTTGAAGGAGCTGCAGGACAGGTCGTTCCGTATCTCGGATATGTGGAGATGGTGGTCACCTTTCCAAGAGAGTTCCTGGGAGCTGATTTTGACGTCTCAACGCTAGCGCTGGTTGTTCCTGACGACAAAGCTCATCAGTCCCAGGTATTAATCGGCATGAATACACTGGAGCCGTTATACAACCAGCATTTGGGGAGTGACTTCTCCAACTTCCAGCCGACGGCAAATGGCTACAGAGCAGTGCTGCAACTGCTGCAAATACGCCACCAGCAACAACAACAAGGCTGCGACGGCGTTGTGAGGTTAGCCAGTAAGTCGCCTGTCCTCATCCCTGCTGGGCGCACTACCGTCGTCGATGGCTCCATCCCCACCAGCATGCTGTCTCTCGGTCAGTGGGCACTTGTGGAGCATCCCGCCTCACCACTGCCAGGTGGGCTGTGTGTAAAAAATTCTTTGATTATGCTCCCAAGCCAATCCCACAAGAAGATTCCGGTCATCCTGAGTAACGAGTCGGACCAGGATGTGACCATCCCACCTCTCTCCACCATCGCAGAACTTGCCGTGTCACCGCAGATCTTGTCGCACAGCGTGTCAACAAGCTGTTCACTATCTGAAAGTCCTCGCATCAATCTAAAGCTGAACTTTGGAGAGTCACCTATTCCACCGGAGTGGAAGACAAGAATCACGGAGAAACTCCATCAGATCCCGGACATCTTCGCACTCAGTGAACTGGACTTTGGACGCACGAACAAAGTGAAACATCACATAAAGCTGGATGACGAAACTCCGTTCAAACACAGAGCCAGACCCATTCACCCTCATGACATCGAGGCTGTCCGACAACATCTCAGAGACTTGCTGGAGGCTGGTGTCATTCGTGAATCAGAGTCGCCATTTTCGTCACCAATCGTCGTGGTCCGTAAGAAGAACAGGGACATACGCTTGTGCATCGATTACAGGAAGCTGAACCTTCAAACGGTTAAAGACGCCTACCCCTTGCCAAATCTGGAGGAGTCTCTTTCCGCTTTGACCGGTTCAAAATGGTTCAGCGTTCTGGATTTGAAATCTGGATACTACCAGATCGAAATGAATGAAGAAGACAAAGCTAAGACAGCTTTTGTAATGCCCATCGGATTTTGGGAGTTCAACCGAATGCCCCAAGGGGTAACAAACGCTCCATCCACATTTCAGCGGATAATGGAGAAAAGCATGGGGGATCTCCATTTAAAGGAAGTTCTGGTTTTCCTCGACGATCTCATCGTGTTTTCGGATTCACTGGAAGAACATGAGCGGAGGCTGCTGCGGGTATTGCATCGTCTAAAAGAATATGGTCGGAAGCTCTCTCCCGAGAAATGTAAATTTTTCCAGAAGTCTGTCAAGTACTTGGGACATATAGTTTCGGAGAAGGGAGTCGAGACCGATCCGGACAAAATTATTGCTTTAAAAACCTGGCCAATTCCAAGAACTTTGAAGGAGCTCAAGTCGTTCCTAGGATTTGCTGGATATTACCGGAGGTTCATAAAGGGGTACTCCGTCATCGCCAAACCTCTCAATGATTTGACGCGGGGCTATACACCTACCTCCAAGTCCCAGAAGAGATCGAGTCCAGCAAAATTTCATGACACGAAACAGCCCTTCGGAGAGCGATGGACACCTACCTGCCAGCAAGCTTTCGAAACACTCATTGAGAAGTTGACCAGTTCCCCAGTCCTTGGCTTTGCCGACCCAAAACGTCCATACATCTTGCATACTGACGCCAGCACCACAGGGCTTGGAGCGGCTCTTTACCAAGACCAGGAAGGCCAGCTGAGAGTAATCGCTTACGCCAGCCGGGGCCTGTCAACGAGCAAATCGAGGTATCCTGCACACAAGTTAGAATTCCTTGCGCTGAAGTGGAGTGTGTGTGAGAAGTTTCATGACTACCTGTACGGGGCCCACTTTGTGGTAGTGACTGACAACAACCCGCTCACTTACCTGTTAACATCGGCAAAGTTGGATGTCGCCAGTCATAGATGGCTTGCTGCCCTGTCCACCTACACTTTTAAGCTGCAGTATCGAGCCGGGAAGCAGAACCTCGACGCCGACGCTCTATCACGCCGCCCTCACAACCAACCTGCTGACCTGTCAGTGCAGAAGGACTGGGACCTGATTAACAAATTCACGGAAGAACATGTTGTTGAACAGAATGAAGTCGAAGAACTCGACCCAGACATCGTATCTGCCATCTGCCACCGCTGTCTTGTCACCAGTCAGCCCAGCAGTTCCGCAGGAAGTCAGATTACCCTGGTCGAGTCTCTGAGTTTGTCAGCCAACGCAGTCCCTGACTGCTACGCCAGTGAAGACCATCATGGCCTACCAGTTGTTCCCGCCCTGTCACATCTGGACCTTAAGGAAAAGCAACGAGCTGACCCAGTTATCAGAGAGGTCATTCACCAGATTGACACTGGGGAAAAGGTTCCCCCAACGGCAAGGAGCGAACTCCCGGACCTTGCGCTATTGCTAAGGGAGCTGAATCGTCTGGAGATACAAGAGGACATCTTGTACCGGAGGAGGCATGACGGAGAACAAGTCTCTTTCCAGCTGGTGTTACCGTAGGAGTTGAAGTTTGTAGTCCTGACCAGTTTACATGATGACATGGGTCACCTGGGCATTGAGCGGACTTTGGACCTTGTACGCACCCGTTTTTTCTGGCCTCGTATGGCAGCTGACGTGGAGAATAAGATCAAGACCTGCAATCGTTGTGTGAGACGCAAGGCACTTCCTGAAAGATCTGCACCACTCGTTAACATCAAGACGAGTCGGCCCTTGGAGTTGCTCTGCATGGACTACTTGTCACTCGAACCCGATCAAAGCAATATTAAAGACATTCTGGTTTTCACCGACCACTTTACAAAGTTTGCAATAGCCATACCCACCGCAAACCAAAAGGCAAAGACATTGGCAAAGTGTCTATGGGAAAACTTCATTGTGTGCTATGGAATACCTGAACGTCTCCACACGGATCAAGGACACGACTTTGAGTCTAAATTGATAAAAGAACTGTGCCAACTCGCTGGGATTGTAAAGACCAGGACAACCCCTTACCATCCTCGGGGAAACCCAGTCGAGAGGTTCAACCAGACCCTACTCAGTATGCTTGGGACCCTTGAGAACAAGAGGAAAGCCAAATGGAAGGAACACGTAAAACCATTAGTGCATGCTTACAACTGTACGAGAAACGATGTCACCGGTTTTATGCCATACGAACTGAGGTTTGGCCGTTCACCGCGACTCCCGGTAGATCTGGCCTTTGGCTTACCTGTGCGGGGAAGACAAGCCACCTCTCATTCCCAATATGTTGAGAACCTGCGGTCCAGACTTGAAGAGAGTTTTGAAATTGCTTCGAGGAATGCTGCTAAATCTGGCGGAAGGAATAAAACTCGTTTCGATCAGCGAGTCACTCCGTTGAGTCTGGAGGAAGGAGATAGAGTTCTTGTGCGAAATGTCAGGCTGCGTGGCAAGCACAAGATTGAAGACAAATGGGAACACGATGTTTACGTCGTTGTGAAGCGTGCCGGGGACCTGCCGGTGTACACAGTTCGGCCTGAAAACAGGACAGATAGACCGAGTCGTACGCTCCACAGAGATCTACTCCTCCCATGCTCCTTTCTACCAGCCAGTGGTGGTCCAGATCCATTGCCAGTTACACCACCACGTCGCCCTGTAACCCGGAGCCGGAAGCCAGTAACCGTCGATCAATTTGAAGACCTGGAGGAAGAGGAATGGAATCGACCTCAAGTTCTGATTCCGTCAACCACTTTTCAGTTCCAGAGTTCGCAAGCTGTCGAACCCGGAGCTGAACACCGCACTCAGCCGCTGACCAGGGCTGTGTATTCCTCACCTGTGCCTTCAGTCATTCTTGTCGATCCTGTCTTAGAAACAGAAAGCTCACCTTCTGATGGGGAGTCCTCTGCCAAATCCGAAGCTTCTTTACCTGTGGAAGAAGAGGAACTCAAGCCTGGTGAAAACCCACCTGAGCCTGTCAGAACACCACCAACCGGTGTATTTGAATACCCACCTGTGGATGAACCAGAGCTCCTTGACCAAGCAGAGGCATTACCCTGCCAAATCGAGCCGTTGCTCAGTCCAGCAGAATTACCACCTGAAGCTGCGAACTTGCCTGATCGTGTCGTTGAAACCACGCCTGAGATCAGTCATCCTAGTCGTCAGCGTCAACCTCCTAATCGCCTTCAATATGCGGTGTTAGGTAATCCTCTCATTTCCGTTGTTCAGACGTTATTTCATGGTTTAGTCAATGCCTATGACGAAGCGTTCACTACCTGTGCAGCAAACAACCTTTTGAAATCGGATGTTCGCGACGTTTAGCATGCATCAGGAGTTGCATGATCTAAAGGGGGGAGGATGTAACCCGGGTGACAAAACCCCATTTAAATATCCTGTCTATTTATTTTTCATCGTCTAAGCTGTTATTGCGTGCGTCATTACGTCACGCGGTCACGTGACTTGCGTGCGTCATTGCGTCACGCGGTCACGTGACTTAACGCGGCTGTCAGACAGCATAAAACCCGGAAGTCAGCTGCTACCGGTGAGAGCGAGAGGGACACACTGTGAGGTTTCTGCAGGAGCCGACTACCGGAGCCGTGGGTCGTCCGCGGGAGTGTTTGAGAGTGATTTATCTGCGGAATTGGCCAGGTTGGAGGGCGAGCTTAGAGCCCCTGAACTAGAGTCTGAAGCTTTATGCCTGGAACCGAACTACTTGAACTGAATCCACCCAACCGAACCCCGGGCTGGTAGGAGGCTTCTCAGCAGCCGCCCTCTGTTTTCCCTTCTTTTTGCCAAAACGCAACGAGTTCATTGCGGTCCTCCTGAACCTTCACTTTTTCCCCGTCCCTTCACTAAAACCCCTCTGGACACTGCCACCACAACGTGGACTTAGCGGGGCCATTTAATGAACTATGTATTTGTGTTGCGCTCATACCATCGTTGGTAAAAAACAAGGACTAAATCACGTATAATGATGTTGTAAATAACTGAACGTTGTGTGAATTGATGTATATGTGAATGGCCATTTGAATTTATATGTTTAATGTTGTTTGTTATTTTTCCTATTATTCTTTAATATAATTTGGTACCACTTAAACATAAATCCTGTGTTCAGTCTTTATTACTCTCCATTCCTAGAGCTGAATTTAGTTTCTTCTGATCTAGCCCAGACATATCATTTACTGTTTTATTTAGTACTTGTACAGTGCTTTATTGAAGTAACATACAGGTTACAAGTAGCTAACATGTCAGGTGTCAGGTAATAGGCAGATGTCATCTATTGTTGTATGGCAAGTGATTATATAGCTGGATGGTTGTTTTATACTTTTAAGACTTTTAGGTTATTTAGAGATTTTATATAGATGTGGGCAGGGCACAGGGGTTAGTGCGTGTGCCTCACAATACGAAGGTCCTGGGTTCGAACCAGGGCTCGGGGTCTGTCTGTGTGGAGTTTGCATGTTCTCCCCGTGACTGCGTGGGTTCCCTCTGGGTACTTCGGCTTCCTCCCACCTCCAAAGACATGCACCTGTGGATAGGTTGATTGGCAACACTAAATTGGCCCTAGTGTGTGAATGTGAGTGTGAATGTTGTCTGTCTATCTGTGTTGGCCCTGCGATGAGATGGCGACTTGTCCAGGGTGTACCCCGCCTTCCACCCGAATGCAGCTGGGATAGGATCCAGCGCCCCCCGCAATCCCAAGAGGGACATGTGGTAGAAAATGGATGGATATATAGATGTGAATGTGAGCGTGTCCTTTTTATTAGAATTATTTCAGAGAAATGTGCTAAACAACATTTTTATAAAACAAAAAAATCCCATACTTTTACTTTCTCCTCATTTTACCTTTCTATTTGTATGGAAGGTGTATTCATCAGATGCATTGGTTGCATGCCATTAAGTACATTAAGTGCCATCGTCGCTGCATTTCCCCTATCAAGTGTGTGATAGAGAGTGGCTAATTGGATGTAGTTTTATGATCTGTGACTTGATGAACATTTTTTCTTGGGTCTAATATCGCTCTTTGATAAATGTGGGGGTGCTTAAGGGTCTATTGTCTTAATTCATGAGTGAGATACAATATTTTTTGCAACACGAAGACCACATCACTGGACGCTGCTCAAATAGACTGAGCAGAATGCAGCACTAGGTGTGAAGTAAATCATCATCGTCAGCCCTAATGGTGCGACATACCCTATTAGCTCTCTAATTAGCACATTATCTCAATTCAAAGCTTTTAGCGACTCTGAGTTTTGACTATATTTGACACATAACTGAATTAGCTTTGTCTCTCACACAAAATCTCTCTAGGAGACGAGGGTGAACATAGGTTGAGTGAATAGTCTTGGTTGATACTGGTTAATGTTTAAACAAATTACATGAACATATGGACTAATATTTGTAAAATGTTTATGATAAATAATTCACAGGGGGAAACACATTTCTATAGCTTTCAGCGTCATGGATTGTGTATGGCTATTCATAAAATGTGACAATGTAAATTATCTTGACTATTTTGTTTGTTGTACAGTTTTTCCTATTTTCTTATTAGTATAGTATAGTTTTGTTATTCAATTATTTCAGTCTTTCTCAGTCAAATGAACACAAAAGGGGAAACCACCACAATATAGTTTTCTAATCATTCATATTCATAATCACACACACACACATATATATATATATAGATATATATATATATATATATATATGTGTGCGTATATACTGTATATATGTATATATATATATGTATATATATATACATGTGTATACATATGTATATATATATATATATATATATATATATATATATATATATATATATATATATATATATATATATATATACATTTTTATTTATTTTTTGATTTGTTTTTTTATATATATATATATATATATATATATATATATATATATATATATATATATATATATATATATATATATATATATATATATAATGCTGTATTATATGCTATAATCAGTATTAAGAGCTAAATATCAGGCTACAATCCTGAGTTAGTCTGTAATTCCCACCTCTGATGTCTTGCGGTTTTCCATTGCTGCGCATTTGGAAATGTGATTTCCATTGCGTGTTATCCACTAAATGCCCGTTCAGACAGTTCAAACTTTATTTTCCAAAACATTCACACGGTGAACAGCACTCCAAGGTGCCCTATCATCCCAGAGAGAGTTATTTTGCTAAACAGCAGCCATTTGCTTCCTCACCATTTAAAACAAAGGTCACCCCGGGGCGAGAGCGCACCAAATAAACATGGAACATCTGGGTACTTGTGCAATTCGGCCAGCTC